>NC_056733.1:1084087131-1084349739 GCF_019279795.1 Protopterus annectens | reverse complement strand
CCCCCTGCCATAATTACGTGTTTGTTTACGTGGAGTTATGAGGATTTATTTGTATTTATTTGCGACAGTATGTCATTAACTGATGACAATACAGTGTACTTGTCGGTTAAGTGACGTTCGATGATTGGACCTGTCGGTAAACAGTGATTTTGTACATTTAGTCTCGACCTAGTGGGTGTCGGTGATATGCACGTTCGGTCTTTCAAAGTAGACCCATATATATACATATATTACATATATATACATATAACACTCTATCACTTTTATTGTGTAAAGAATTCATCTCACCATTCTTAATGATTTCTATACTAGTGTAAATAACTTTTGTGATCACTATTTCTTATTACTGATTCTTGTATACTTTACTGAACTACTTTAATTTACAATGTTGCAACTATGTGTACCATCCTTGTTGTTGTATTACAAGTAATGATCTCTAACTGTTAATGTTGGATCTTTTCTCCCCGGGCCTCTACTGAAAATGGAAATATATCCACCTAGACTAGCCCGGTCAACAAATGTAAAATAAATAAATATACACATACATATATATATATATATATATATATATATATATATATATATATATATATATGCACACACACACACACACACACACACACACATATATATATGTAGAAAAAACCCAAACGCCAAGGAACTGAATGAAAATAAGTCACTCAAAGATGGTAATTATCAAGCATACCATATAAATCCACAAATAGAAGGATATCCACGATGCTCCAAGCCAAGCAACAAAAGAAATATCACAGTTCCAATAAAAAGCTGGCTGTTCAGCCCCCAAGACATAAAAATCTTGTAAAATCTTGTAAAAACTTCTTTATTTAATGAAAAGTAAGCGCTTTCGCAGAGAGAAACTCTGCTTCATCAGACCAAGATAAAAAGGAGGAACAAATACTTTATATAGTAAATCAAAGTAGGCATTACCTGGAATACAATTAGTTGCATAGCAACTAATTGAAATGTGAAAGCACTACTTCATACCTTGAATCACAAAGTTCAAAGAAACTCACATATACTATTTCCTCCATACTTTTAAAACATCTGGGATAAAAACAACAATCATGATATTAATGATTCACACTAGCCGAATGATGCATCACAAAGAATGAAAATATATCACTGTTGAGCTAGTACTATCTTAGTTAATAACCTCCTTCATTCCCACAGGGTAAAATCCATTGACCATTATTCAAAATGCATTCATCGTATCCTAGAAATGACCAAATAGTGGTCATTGATACACTTATATTAAGATATACGTGTAACAAGAGTACATACTAATTTTGATGAATTGCCATGCCACAGTACTGTGTAAAATAAGTATAAATATCACATATTAAAACAAATAATCACACATATGCAATGCTACAACGCCCCCAAGGCATATCCACCCAGCACCACAGCGCACAGGACACAAGTCCGCAACACAGCACACACATCCACCGCAGACTGCACACCAATTTAAACAATAGATATAGTTAGTTTACCAACATTTAAACGTAAACTGGTCCCCCAGCATTCATCATAGTTTCAACATGAGTCCTTAAGCAAATCCAAATCAATACACAATTGCAATCAGCATCTCACTGCCGATACATAACCCCATCAGCAAGTCTCGACATATTCATGCTGTCCATTGACCCCCACAATCAGCGCCTGATCACACGCACTGAAGTCACAAGTGTACCCCAATGCAGACAAATATAAATGGTGCCAAAAAGTACAGTTTTGTACCTACCATAAATGTAGATGTCCGATAGGCATGCATCTGCAGTCCTTACAAATGGGTTGTCCTGTCGTCAGGCAGCCCTTCGGTCGGCCGGATTCCAAAGTCTGGGTCTGGCCTCGGCTGATGTCGCACTTCACCCGACGTCATAGCGGCAGTTATTCGGATATAAAGGTATCAGCCGACGCCATCTTCCTCAGTCTTTCTTGCCCCAGATGCCAGGTGCCCTCTAGGAAGGCAAATTTGGATAATTGCAAAAGTTTCCAAATAAGAGAGAGCAAAATAAACATAAACATGTATATACATATATACAAACAAATACACCATAATAGATTCCCCCAGCTAGCTAAAAGAGGGGTAAATACCCTAGGAGTACCTCAGAGGAAGGAGGGAGGATCCTGACTGCAGATGCATGCCTATCGGACATCTACATTTATGGTAGGTACAAAACTGTACTATGTCCTTCAAGGATGCATCTGCAGTCCTTACAAATGGGTAGAATACCATAGCCAAACTGGGGGAGGAGGAGTAATAAGATTATGGTGTAGTTAAGATCCCTTGCAAAACAGCAGTGGCAAAACCTGCTCGGGATCTGGAGTATAAGGGTAAATTATAATGCTTGGCAAATGTATGCACGGAGCTCCAAGTAGCAGCCTCTAAAATGTCTTTGGTAGCCACTCCTCGTAAAAAGGCTGTGGTAGTAGCTGTAGCCCTTGTAGAGTGAGGTCTGATGTCTTCTGGAGTTTTCTTTCCATGGTAAGAGTAACAAAATCTAATGCAATTTCCTATCCACTTAGAGATTGTCTGTTTGCAAATTGCTTTTCCTTCCATTCCTGTTGCATATGCTACCAGTAGCTGGTCAGTTTTTCTATTATTCTTGGTCCTGTCCAAGTAGTAGCGTAATTGTCTATGTACATCCAAGGTATGCAACAGTCTTTCTCCCCTGTTCTGTGGGTTGGGGAAGAATGTAGGCAGGTGGATAGCTTGGTTCAAAGATACCCTGGAGACCACCTTTGGCATAAAAGTAGGATTAGTTCTCATGGACACTCTATCTTGATGGAAAATCAGGAAGGGCTGTACTGCCATTAATGCCTGTAGTTCAGAAACCCTTCGTGCTGAAGTGATTGCAAGCAGGAAAGCAGTTTTCCATGATAAGTACTGTAATTCTGCTGTTGCTGCTGGCTCGAAAGGAGGTAGTGTCAACTTTTCTAGCACAAAGTTCAAGTCCCATGCTGGCAATGGTGGCTTTCTTGGTGGTTTTACATTTTTAATTCCTCTCAGAAACTGCCTGAGCAGAGGATGTGAGAAGACTGGAGGATCCAAGTTGTATTCTGCTGAAATAGCTGATGCATGAATCTTAATGGAAGAATAGGACAGGCCATTGTGGAAGAGCTCTGCCAAGTATTCCAGGATGTTAGCTATGTTTACCGGTGACACATTTTCTCCTTTTGCAATACTCCAAATGAGATATCTTTTCCATTTTGCTGAATAATTTTTTCTTGTTGAGGGACTGCGAGCCTCCAAGATAATGTCTTTAACCCTTTGAGATAATTCTGGGTTATTTGTTCTTAAGCAATGTTCCAGGCAGCCAGCTGCAGTGTTTTCAGGTTTGGATGCAGGGTTTTGAAGTTGTTCTGTGTTAGCAGCAAGGGAACTAGGGGCAGAGGCCATATTTGTTCCCGAGACATACTCCTCAGTAATGGGTACCAATGTTGCCTTGGCCAGTCTGGAGCTATCAGAATGATCCTTGGACGGTCCTCCTTGATCTTCAATAGCACCTTGTGCATCAAAGGAAGAGGTGGGAATGCATATGCTGTCAGGTTTTTCCAACTGAAAGATAGGGAGTCCACTTTCCAAGCAAGTGGGTGGTACGTCCTCGTGCAGAATTTCTTCAGTTGGTGATTGTGTGGGGATGCAAATAAGTCTATTTCTGGTAGTCCCCATTTTCCTGTAATGGTTTTGAAGATGTCCGGATGTAGCATCCATTCGTGGGCATCCGTGGTAGCTCTGCTTAGGATGTCTGCTAGAATATTTTCTTTTCCTGGCACGAAAATTGCTTGTAACTGAATGTTGAAGCTCAGGGCCACGTTCCATAGGTCCATTGCCATCCGGCATAGAGGGTATGAATGTGTGCCTCCCTGCTTGTTGATGTACCACATAACTGTGGTGTTGTCCGTCCTTATCAACAGTTGACCCTGTTGAAGGAATGGTCTGAATGTCTGGATTGCCAGTTTTACTGCCAGCATTTCCTTTTGATTTATGTGTAGGTGCAGCTGGTCTTGAGTCCATAAGCCTTGTATGCACTTGTCCAACATGTGCGGCCCCCAACCGAGGTCTGAGGCATCCGTTGTGATGGTCTGGCTTGGTTGAGTGCTGTGGAAGGGCAGCCCTTTGTTTGATTGACAGGCCTGAGCCCACCATCGGAATTCTTGCTTCAGGCATGGAATTATTGGAATTTGGGTTTCTAGGCTGTGCTTGTGCTGAGACCATAAATTCCTCAGGTACCACTGTAGTTTTCTCATGTGTAGTCTGGCATGTGGAATCAATATTATGCAGGATGCCATGTAACCCAGGCCTTGCAGGACTTTTCTTGCTGTTAGTTGGTTCTGCTTTGTTAGTGCCATGAAGTAGAAGGGGAGTTGCTCCTGTTTTTCTACTGTTAGGAATGCCATCTGCTTTGATGTGTCCAGCTCTGCACCCAAAAAGGTTATCCTTTGGGATGGTATCAGCCTTGACTTTTTTATATTGACTGTGTATCCCAGGGCTTGCAGTAGATGAATGACCCTTTCCAAGTCTTTTGTTAATTTGTTTTTGTTGTCCGCTTGTAGCAGGCAGTCGTCCAGGTAAGGGTAAATTTGAATTCCCTGAAGCCTGCAATGAGCAATTACTGATGCCAGGCATTTCGTGAATACTCTGGGCGCAGTAGATAAGCCAAAGGGCAATGCTGAGAATTGATAATGCTCTGATCCTGCAAGAAATCTGAGGTATCTTCTGCAATTTGGTCGTATGGGGACGTGCAGGTATGCCTCCTTGAGATCTAGAGTTACCAGCCAAGACTCCTTGCCCAGCATGGGAAGAAGTTGCTGTAAGGTCAGCATTTTGAATTTTGGTACAATGAGGTATGTGTTTAAAGCGGACAGGTCGAGAATAGGTCTCCATTGGTTTTCTTTTCTTGGTACCAGGAAGAGTCTGGAGTAAAATCCTTGTCCTTGTTCCATAGATGGTACCCTTTCTACAGCTCTCATCCTTAGTAAGTGAGTTATTTGTTCTAGAGCTTCTGTCTTCTGATGATTTGGAGGTAGGTTTGGCATTCCTCTCTTCCTTGGTAGAGTATGGAAGTGAAACCTGTAACCTTGGTCTATTGTCTGTAAAATCCATTTGTCTCCTGTGATGTAATGCCAGTTTACTGAAAATAAGGCTAGCTTCCCGCCTAAGGGTGCTTCTAGTTGTTCCCTGGTAGGCGGTGCCAGAGCCAAGTCACTGTGATTGTCCTGTGGAAGTGGTAGTGGCTGGATCTGTGGCTGTACCTCGCTGGTTGTTAGCCTGCCACTGACGTCCCCTGTAGGCACCTCTGGATTGACCCCTGCCTCTTGAGCGTCTATTCCTGCCTCTCTGAGCTCTGGAGGTGTCTGGAAAGGACCAATTCTTGGAAGGCCAGTTCCTGCTAAACCTTGGAGGCTGGATCTGCAAGAAATCCTTGACTGTCTGGACAGATTTCGCTTTCTCTTCCACCTTCTTGAGCACCTGTTGTGCAGGGGAGCCAAACAAATTGAGCTTGTCCATGGGAGCATCTAGGAGCTTTGATTTGACATGGTCTGGTAAGGACTGCTCTTTTAACCATGCATGTCTTCTGATCACTGTACCCGTCATGGCTGATCTAAAGGAAGCCTCCAGTGCATCATAGCCGCATTTTAAAGAATGATTACTGACCTGCTGAATGTTATGTACCATTTCCTGAACAGATTTTTTTGTGTAATGGTTCATCCGAGGACAGATTTTTAGTTAACTGGTCTAACATAAATTCCTGATACTGAATCATGTGGAATTGACAGTTCAAGGCTCTAGCTGAAAGAGTAGCAGAAGTGTAAACTTTGTTACCCCATCTCTCTAAGGCCCTAGATTCCCTTTCAGAGGGGAGGGTTTTTTTGGCAGAGGTAGCTGCTACAGCCTTGGGTCCCTGGGAGATAGTTTTGGGATCTGCAAGAGGAGCCTTATACAAATGATAATGTGTGTCCGGAACCCTGTAGTACCTATCGGGCTTAGCAGGGGCCGGAGGAAGAGAATCAGGAGCAGTACAAGCATCATTAAATGCATCATCCACAACAGTAAGTACTGGAGGAATGGCTAGAGGCCTATGCTGTGGCAAATGCAGAAAGGTTCTAAGCCTTTTCCTAGAGTCTGTAAAATCCTGGCCCTGCCATTGAAATTGTTCCCTCATAGCATGCAAGGTTTCCCCAAAGGAAAATTCCTCAGGCGGAGAGGCAGAAGGAATGGAATCTTCTGCATCAGAGTCCTCATAAGGAGAAAAAGGGCCCTCTGGAGGGTTTGAATTATCTGATTCATCAGAGGAGCCATCTGTAGAAACTGGCTCAGGGGGCTCTGCTCTAGGCCTCTTCTCTGGGGTGGGTGAGAGGCCCTGTCTGGGTGAGGTTGGGATCCCCGGATCAAAGAAATGAGATCCTCTGCAAGACTAAGCATTTGTGAACTAGAGCTAGGCCTGTGAGAGGGGGTCTTAGCAGGCACAGTCTTGGTAGATTTTGCTGCTTTAGCCCTGGCAAAGGCCTTAATCGACATGGATGCAGGAGGCCTAGCAGCTCCACGTGCTGGGGTAGAAATATCCAAAGGGATAGTATCAGATAAATCCTGTGAACCTGCAAGAGCGGGTGGGATTTCAGAAGCAGATTCCACCATGCTGGATGAGGCCTCGGTAGGAGGAACGCTTTCGGCCGAAGGAAGAACCGTGGACTCAGTTTCAGCCGAAACTGAGACACTCTCGGTTGGCTTAACCGCGGTTTCGGCCGAAACCGCGGACCGCGAGTGTCGGTCCTTTTCCTTGCGCTTTTTAGATATTTGCGTAGTCGGAGTATCCGACGGCATAATGTAAGCAAAATCGGAGCCGAAAAACTCCTCAGCAAATTCCGACCGACGTCTAAGTGTCCGCCGGTTGAAAGAAGCACAGGCTAGACAAGCTGCTACGTCGTGGTCTGGGCCTAGACAAGGTAAGCAGTAAGAGTGGAAATCTTTATGAGGTATTTGTTTCCCACAAGTTAAACAGTTATTCACTTTTTCTGACATCGGCTGAGGCAAGAAAGAGTCCCCAACGGGGTACTTAGCTTTTTTGAAGTCTTCAGTAGTAGTAATCTCTGGTTCTGACCGACCGGCACTTGCGAACAGCTTCTGCTTCGGGCGCCACGCGGCAAGAAAGACTGAGGAAGATGGCGTCGGCTGATACCTTTATACCCGAATAACTGCCGCTATGACGTCGGGTGAAGTGCGACATCAGCCGAGGCCAGACCCAGACTTTGGAATCCGGCCGACCGAAGGGCTGCCTGACGACAGGACAACCCATTTGTAAGGACTGCAGATGCATCCTTGAAGGACATCACCACCTACCCGTATCTGCAACAATCCAGCAAGGAACGTATTCAAGACCAGCACACAATTCATAACAGACGCACATGCCACAACACGAACCCGCCCCCCACGCACCACGATACCAAGCAAACACGCCAACGAAACGCTGCAGCGCTGCACATGTGCGGAAGGCGACAACTAGTACTAAACGTATAGAAGCCGGTGTGCACTAAAAACGACTATAGCATAAATGACCCTGTCATGTGATCCCACTTTCTCCTATCCCTTACATAAAAGCAAAAAAGCAAAAGACAAAAAAACAATGAAGCATAAGAACAAATGCCCTGAAACCAATAACTGAGAGCATAAAATAATCAAGCCATATACATAAAAACAGAATTGGTAACGAGGTCATACTAACAAGAATAATGTTACCATAAAAGTACAAAAAGCAAGTATATACATGAATGCAAATATGCGTAAATGTATAAAAACAAGAAAAACTATATTTTAAATGATTTATGTAAAAGATCGGACAGGGAACATATGCTCAAGACCCCAAGTTAGTATATGCGGATCAAAAAATAAGAAGAGCTAACGTAGCTTCCTGCCCTTGAGGTATGGCTTTATGGAAACTGTCTCATTCAAACCCTTGCCTCTATGGGCTGCCAACCTTAATATCCACTCAAGTTCAGCTTGTTCAGTCAAACTGACTATATTTCCAAGACGTACAGATGGATTCTGCACGTGTAGAACCTGAAATAAAAAAATGTGAGAATTTCCCTCATTCAAGGTATGCTTGGCTAATGCACTATATTCATGGCCTTTTGCATAACAATAGTAATGATCCCTAATACGCTCTCTAAGCGTCCTATTAGTTTTGCCTATGTAAAAGGAAAAACAATGGACGCAGTGGGCAACGTATACCACATTTTTAGTAAGGCAGTTAGAGTTACACCTGAGCTCCCAGAGTCTTCCTGTATCTGGATGTTTAAAATAATGTGATTCATCTATGTATTCGCACTGGAAACAATGGCCACATTTCTTAGTACATTCAAATCCAGACCTGTTCCTATCAAGAATGTTGCTGTTCCTATTGTGACATATAATCTGTTTCAAGCACTTCATATTGCTGAAAGTAAAACTAGGGTATATGCCTACTATGTCCTTAATGTAAGCATCTGCTGTTAAAATATTCCAATGCTGTGATATAGCTTGTTTGATGAAGTGCACATTGTTGCAGTAAGGCACAACCAACGCTACCTTATTGTATCTAGTACTATCTTCACCAACAATTAAGGTATTTTCAGAAAAATACGGCTGGGCTCTAGTAGTTCTCAAACTGCCCATTTCAGAATACACATTACTGATTTCATGTCGTTTATACCCTCGGGTCAATAGACCCTTTTCCAAAGAATCTAATTCTTTCTTGAATTGCTCATTACTGGAAAGCCTCGACATCCTCATGGCCTGTCCTTTTATAATATTTTTGAACACATGCTGGTTATGCATACTGTCTCTGTGCAGATATGCGGGTCTATAGCATGGTTTGCGATATACTCTTGTATCCACTCCACTGCTTGTTTTAAAAATAGTTACATCTAAGTAATCTATACTAGTATATGAATGAATCATAATAAACCTTAAAAATGTGCTCAAATTATTGAGTCCATTGAAAAATTCTGTTAAATCAAATAGGGATCCTTGCCACAGGAAAAACAAATAATCTACGAATCTCCTAAAAAATACAATATGTGGATTGCCTATGATGTACCTCTTCTCAAAGGCTGCCATGACCAAATTGGCATAGCTGTTGGCACAGCTAGTGCCCATGGCCACCCCCTTCTTTTGTTTGTAGCAAATCTCACGGTACAGAAAGATGTTATTTTCTAAAACTAATTCAATGAGAAGACATAAAAAGTCTATTTTGCCCTGTTCCAGGTTAGTGTTGTTCCCCAGATAAGATTTAACATAACTGATCCCTTCCTCATTAGGAATACAAGTAAATAAAGATACCACATCCATGGTGACAAAGATAATATTCTTGAATGCAGTTATAGCCTTAGTACTAGCATAAAGATCTTTAAGAAAATGTTCTGTATCTTTCAATACGTATATGTTAGTATTCAAATATTTTTTCAATTTAAAATCTATATAAATGGAGATGGGTTCAGTAAGCCACCCAGATCCAGAGACAATGGGTCTACATTCGGGCTTATAAAGATTTTTGTGAACTTTGGGTAACCCATTGATAGTGGGTACTAAAGGGTATGGAACCAAAAAATACTGAAAGAGATCATCACTAATGAGATTCATACATTTACATTCATATAAAGTATTATTAATGTTTTGTTGCATTAAGTCCACTTTGTTGATTTGTGTGACTTCATAATCATCATTATTCAACAATTGTAACATTTTGAAATCATAGCAGTCACTGTCCAGGACCACCACCGGGCCCCCTTTGTCTGCTGGACGTATGACTATGGCTGTGTTATCCTTCAACCCATTCAGAGCTGTGACTTCCATATCTGTTAAATTTCTATAACTATTAGTACTGCTCACATTTGGTTCTTGATATGACGTAGTTTCAACTGCATGTATAAATATTTCCAAATTTGCATTAAGATGAGGTGTGAAACTACTCTTGTTCTTAAACATAGTTGGGCCAGAGCTGGGTTCTGTACCAAACATAAGTTTCAAAGCTACATTACGGGCAAACACTCTAAGAGCTATTAGTGCCTGGCTCATGTCCATGTTTGTAGTAGGAATAAATGATACCCCTCTGTTGAAGACATTAGTCTCATGTTGAGTGAGAACATGTCTCGAAATATTTAAAACTAAAGATCCTGATTCCAACAGTTTTGTAGTGTCCGCTGTTGCTGCACAATGGACATGTCCTTCCTTTTCGCTCCTTTGTAGTTGTCCATATCTAGGGATCTCTTTCTGTTCATACGAATTGGAAGGGGAAACTCCGAAAAATTCTGTTTTTCCATTTTGTCCAGTTATATTTTCCTTCTAACAGCTCCTGAAAGACTACCAGTGGCCTCAGAAGTGCCACCGTTGTCATGTGCCAAATTACGTGCGTTTCCTAATGTTGTCTCATTAGGGGTAGTGTATACAGAAGGTGTAGCTCCCAGTGATGTAACATCAGTGGGGGCTGACATGTTCTCCATGTTCAAATCCCCACTCTGTTGGGTGACAATCGGAGCTTGTCTTATCACACTATTTTCAGATATTGTTGGTGCTGGACCTTTCTGATTAGGCATCATGCCAACGGGTTCATGCTGAGTAGTATTAAATCTAAGAGATCTGGAGCCAGCTTTCTCGATAAGGGTATGAGTGGTGGTGCTGGGTCTATTATTCTCATTCGTATATCTGGGCCATACAAATACATTATTCTTGGCAAAATCATTAAGATCTCTATTCAATTTTTTGCGCTTGTTGTTTAACAAACTGTGTTCATAACGTGAGACCCTGTCTAACAATTCTTGCATATAAAGTTCAGTGGAGTCTATACCACACTGCTCCACCAGGTTGTCTTGTAATTTGACTATACCATCTCTTAGTTCCTTCTCCATAGGATGAAAGAACTCTATTAACAATTTAATGTATTCCTTACTTGTATTTAAGTTAATTTGTTGCCATTTCTTCAAAAGCAAAGGATATGTATTGCCATACGTGGGCATTGTAAGAATACGTAAACCTCTTGGTATAACCCCACTGTTCAAACACGCTTCCATATGATACCGTTGAGCTTGTAGCCTTTTAAATCGATACAAGTCATTTTCAATGTCTCTCTTAATACCTCGAACCACTTGCTCATTAACAAGTCTATTTTCAGACAGGTCATCAGTCATGGTCCCTTGCATACCCACAAGGAGATTATTGTTATCCTCCAAAAAGTTCACCAACCTTGTACTAGGACGCACAGGCAACATATCATGTGTTTCTAAAACACTACCAGCTCCTTCCATGGCACCCAGAAATGAGTATAAACGGACACTATCCCAACGTAAGAGAAATGAAGAAAACACCCAAACGCCAAGGAACTGAATGAAAATAAGTCACTCAAAGATGGTAATTATCAAGCATACCATATAAATCCACAAACAGAAGGATATCCACGATGCTCCAAGCCAAGCAACAAGAGAAATATCACAGTTCCAATAAAAAGCTGGCTGTTCAGCCCCGAAGACAAAAATCTTGTAAAATCTTGTAAAAACTTCTTTATTTAATGAAAAGTAAGCGCTTTCGCAGAGAGAAACTCTGCTTCATCAGACCAAGATAAAAAGGAAGGAACAAATACTTTATATGTACCCATGTGTCTTGGGAGAGGGATTGCCAAGCTTCCGGGTACAGAGATAATCTTCCCCCGACTGCCTCTGAAGGCGGATAGTCGGGCAGCTTCTCAGGGATGCTGAAAGGGTTGATCAGGAAAAGATTCCCTAGAACCCTGGTTCTGAGGACCCCCTCTGCCCCTGGGGCGGCGTCTGTTATTTCCCCCTCTGCCTCTAGGGGGAAAATCACCACGTGCAGCAGGTGCGACTCCCTGTGGTTTGCGGAACCACATCTTTCCCCCCTTCTGTCCCTTAGGATAAGGTCTAGAAGGCATGGAAAAACGGACTCCCACGGCAGAGAGAGTTTTACCATCTTGCTCGCATGTGGTGAGGGTATTCTTCCCCTGAGGTCCGAACAATTCCGAACCATCAAAGGGGGTGTTAGTGAAGGACGCCTTGAAGGGATCGGCAAAGTTACAGAGCCGCATCCAAGCGTGACGTCTTAACGCAACGCCTGTACCAGCAGCCCTACTCGCTCCATCGGCTGCATAAGAAATTAGCCGCATGGAGGAGTTAACAATGGAGTTCAGGGTAGCCAGCTGAGAGTTTATTTTGTCCTTAAACCCCGCAGCAGAAGGATCCTGTACCGTTTCACCCAGCTCTTTGAGCAAGTCTCTCAGAAGGCGGGTGAAATGACATAAATAGTTCAGCGATCGCATAGAAAAGGTCGCTGAAGCAAAGGTCCACTTGCCATACCTGTCCATGGTCCTAGACTCCTTGTTAGGAGGATGAACAGATACAGAAGGATCAGCCAATTCCTTCTTAGTGGCTGCTGCTACCACCATAGCATCAAGTGAAACACTGTTGGTGAGAAAGGATTTATCATCTGGTGCAGAAATAAATTTAGAATCCCTCCTAGGGGTAGGTTCCATTGAATCAGGAGCTGCCCGCGCCTTTCTAGCCACTACCTCCATTAGTGGGTCGAAAGGGGGAGACACCCAGGAGGTGGAAGGGCGAGATCCAAAAGCGTCAAGGTAAACCGACTCGTCCTCGGAAGGTTTAAGAGTGGACCAATTTCCCCTCTGTCTTAGGATTTCCAGGATGTCTGAAAAGGAGACATCCTCAGAGGGGGATCTGGGTGAACCTTCCGACTCATCCAAGTCGGTGTCCAACGTGACAGACTCGGGGGAGTCCATGTGCTTCCTCTTGCACTTTCTTTTCCTAGGGGGTTCCCCTGAAACTTCAGGGGAGCCCTCGGAAGAGGAGGAGACACCCAAAGTGGGTACCCCACGCTGTGGATCTTTGCTGACAGGTGCAAGAGAATGGCCAGAGACCGTAACAGGCACTATGGAGGGAGGAGCCGCAGAACTTAACCTTGGAGTGGACACTGGGTCCAGCACACTCCTCATCACCTCGAAGGCTCCCCCATCAGACACCAAAGGTAGCACCGGCTCCGAAGAGACCGGCTCCACCCCCGGAGCTGACAGAGAAGGCTCCGAGAATGATGTCAGGGCCGAACTAACCAGAGCCGAAGCTCCGAGAGGGACAGCGGGGTCGGACAAGGGTCCGATGCCACTCACCCCCTCGGAGCCGACAATGAAGTCTCGGCGCCCGGACCTCTCCATGGACGGAACCAATGAAGAGGTCGGAGCCGACAACACCGGAGCCGAAGGAGGAAGTATCGGCTCCGACGTGGGCAAGGTCACGGTTCCGAGAAACTCCGGCTCCGAGCTCGAGTGATGAGTTGGAGGAGGAATAGATAATTGTATCGAAGGAGCCGCAGTCTGTTGAGATGGGCTCTGGAGCATTTGGGCCAGTGCCTGAGATTTTATGAGTCTACTGACCACCCTCTCAATGTCATGGTCAGAAAGCCTAGATGACCTCGATGAATGAGTCCTATGACTCCGCTCCGACAAGAGAGGGGATCTTGGAGCCGATCTAACGGACTCTAGGGAGGGGGACCTAGAGCGCTTGCACGCTAGGGTCGGCTCCGATGATGGTTTCGGAGCAGAAACCACTTTGCTCGCCTCGGAGCCAGCCGGAACTGAGGTCGGAGCCATCTCAATAACACCAGCCCTCGACTCAGAAGCTGGAGCCGAGGGTTTGGCGGTTTTTGATGACTTCCCCGAGCCAGACTTGGACGGGGAGTCATCAGGCTTTAAGAAGCCCCTTAGAATAAGCTTGTTATGCCTCTCCTGCAGGACTCTTGAACTAAATCAGTGACAAACGGAACAAGAGTCCTGCAGGTGTAAAGGCCCCAAGCAATAGACACAAGAAGTGTGACCGTCTGTCAGAGACATTTTCTGACAGCACGAGTCACACTTCTTGAATCCCCAGACCTTAGAGTCTTTGGACATAGTTTAATCCACAGTAAAAAAACACAATCAGTCCACACACACACACACTCAATTTAAAATTAACTATAAAAGGAGTTAAGGGACTGACTAAACCCACACACACAGATAGGAAGGGGAGGGGAAACTGAGGTAAAGCCCGTAGGCCCAAGATAAAAAATTAACTAAAGGGAAGAAGGGCTACAAGAGAAAGGGATCCGAGAATAAGGTAATCAGTAGGGACCTAGACAAAGATAACTACTGAGAAAAAAACTACCTGAAAACTAGTTCAATTAAGTAAAACTTCTTACTGACCTGAGCCGGTAAAAAAGACAACCTCGTAGCAAAGCGGCAAATGAGATCTGGGGAGTTAGCGCATGGTATTGTGGGATATAGGGCTGCCTTGAGCCGGTAAAAATAGCTCTCGAGCTATAGTATAGGCCGAGTCGGAGCCGTGGTTCGGCTCCGATCCCATCCAGCAAGAATGAAGGCGAGAATGACAACTTAACATCAAAAGTTATGTACTTACCATAATGATAGATCTGTGTTGTCTCTTTCCATCCCATTCAACCTGTGGTTTATCAGATCCGACTCAGATCAGAGACTGCCCATTTTGCAAAAGACTTCAGCTCCCTGTGCTTCACCTCCTCCACACATAATGCCTACCTCTGACAGACTAATCTCCGATTGAGTTTTCCCCACTCCAACAAACTGCATAACTCAAAAACCTGACACCAAGGACTCCCAAACCATGAAGAAAAAAATAACAGCTTCCAGGACTCTTGTCGACCAAAGCATCAACAGAATACAATACAGGAGGAGGCAGGTAAGCGGGATGGTTGCTGGATGGAAAAAGAGAACATGGATCTATTGCTGTGGTAAGTACATAACTTTCATATCGGATGTTATCTTTTCACATCGGATGTTATCTTTTCCATCAGTGTTCAACCTGTGGGACAGAGACCCCAGCCAAGTGACATTATGGAAGCCCTAGGAGAGCATACTCTGCAATATGGTGGAACCAAAAGAGGCTCCAGACTTTGGCTAAATATCTAATTTGCAGTGAGACACAAAGATTTGAGGACCCACCAAAGTAGAAGCATCACAAAAATCATACACAGCCTCTCTCAACAGGAAAGCTATACAGGTAGCCATGTCTCTAGCAGAGTGACCCTTTGGTTTGCAAGGCAAACTCATTCCTTTCAGAGTAAACAAAAGAAATGCAATCATATAGCCACTTGGAGTAGGTTTAGATATTATTTTTAGAAACAAACTGGTTGGACTTGTACTTACTCCTATCTAGATAAAATCTCAATTGCCTATGAATCAAGGCAATGAAGCAAACATTCTCCTTAATTAAAAAACTCAGGAAAGAACACTTAAGTGAATGGCCTGATTCAAATTGTTCTCCTTAACTAACTTACTTAAAAAGGCAGGTTCCATTCTGACAGACACTCTGTCTTTATGAAAGACCAGGTGTGGAGGTACCAAGGATGAGGTCTGCTGTTTTGACACCTGCCTGGCCAAAGTAACAGCCACCAAGAACAGAGTCTTCCAAAACAAAAGTTTCAAGGCAATCATATCTGATGGTTAAAAAGAAGGTCCAGCAAACATTTGAAGCATAAATGGTAGATCCCACAGGGGAACAGAGTCCCACACAGGAGGGCACAATAAAAAGGTTCCCTTGAAGAAAACCTTTAAAACCACTACTGGCATATTATCTCTACCAATGTGAAAGCTAGAAATTGCTGCCATTTGCACCTTAATAGTGGAAAAAGCAGATCCCGAATGAAATAAGTCAGCCAAAAAATTAAGAGTAGCCTCCAGTGGCTCCGAAAAGAGGTCTAGACCTTTAAAATGAGCCCACAAAAACAGCTCCATTTGCTAATATAGTAGAAAGTTTCTGAGATGAGGACAAAATGCCAATCACTGTCTGAAAGCTTGGGATTTCTGGCCATCAAGGGAGTTGGAGAAACCATGCGATTAACTTCAGTATCTATAAATCAGGCTGGTATAAGCTTGCTGAACGAGAAATCAGATCCAGAACTCAGGGATGGTACTTTAGGAGAGACAAAATGTTCATAAGTTACTAGGCTAATGACCCAAGAGTCCTTTCAAGCCTAGCCATTTTCATCATGAGCTTCCCAATTATCCATAGACAGATGAATGAGAGATATGATCCTATGGTATGGTAGTTAATACAGACTGCCTCTGTCCATGAGGGACATGGGAGCCACCACAGGTGTGAATTTTAGATTACCAATCAATTGATCTAGGTTACACTTGAAGAGGGTCAGGGAGGGGCTCTGCTGCACATGAATGGGAAGCTTGTTCCACAGAAGGGGTAGTCTGTAAGAGACTTATCTATCTCTTCAGCATGATTTGTTCATGTCAGAGGCCAAGTTAAAATCCCTGGAACAAGTGACCCTCATGCAGTTAGACTTCTGAATGTGTAACATTTCCATCAGGCCAGGGTCATAGACTGCCTTGTAAGCCAAAGATCTTCTCTTAACAGTCTGTAGAAGATGGAATACAGTAATAGGGTTTTCAATCTTTCCGCCTATGATTCATTTTGTGTGCACTGTAGTTTCTTGATGAGAAACCTCTGAGGTCTCTCCAGTTGCTGCAAGTGTCTGTTGAGGTACATGCAAAAGGGTGCATTGTACTCAATTATTGGCCTAATGAGGGCTGAGCACAATGGAATTACATTATCCTTTGATCTGGATGTCATGCCTTTACTTATGAGATTTGCCACATGGAAGGACCACTGTGGGCACATGGTAGTCAAAGTTCAGGTTGCTATCAACCTGAGTACCCAGATCACATACAACTGGGTCCACTCTTAAGGGGGGTGTTGTTTATATTGCAATTACCGGGGGTGAGAGCTTTCCCAAAGTGAATTAAGTATGCCTATTTTTAGACTTGGTTTCAATCCATGGCGCTGGCACCAATCATTTGTTGGTTTTAATCCTTTCTGCAATATATTCGTATCATTCAGGGAGTCAGTGACTGCTCCCAATTTGCAGTCATCCACATTTGTTTGGACTACTCAGAAATAAATTCTGGACAGTAAAGGGTGCAGCATAGAGCCCTGTAGTATGCTACTAGTGACTGGCCTTTTGCTAAAGGTGAATTCACCCACTTAGACAGTATGTGTCCTGTCGGTCAGCCAACTGGCTACCCACCTGGTGATGTAGGGGTTAATTCCCAACTGAAAGTGTTTCTCTAGAATACCTTGAGCTGGGGGATTTTGTCACATGTCAATTTAAGTGTTATGCACTATCTTTCCCTCACCTATGGCTTTGGTGACCTTCTCAAAGTCGTCAGCCAGGTTTAACAGACAAGATTTACCCTTAACGAATCCGAACTGGGATAGGTGTATTGTCTGAAGATTACCTACGTCCTTGTGGATAAGGTCCATAGCCTTACAAATGAGGCTAGTCAGGCTTATGGGTCTATAATTCTCTAAGTCGGTTGATGGTCCCCTTTTGTGCAGTGGGGTGACTGTTTCTGTCCTCCATTATACCAGAACATAGCTTATCTGGAGGCTGTGGTTAAATAGGGATCCAAGTGGGTCTATTAGGTCACGTTTTAATTTGTTTAAAAAGCAGCCTGAGATGTAGTCTGGTCCCATTGATGCCGTGTTTTTGGCCTTAGAGAGCAGAGATATTACCTACTCTCTTGAGATAACAGACTGAGGAATGGTGTCAGGTATACTTTGGGGGATGAACAGTGGGGGCAATTTTGAACCAAATCAGCCAGCTAGCATGTTTGTTATTTCCTTCGGTTAAGTAAGGGCGGTGCCATCCACAATCAGCAACGTGCAGAGCTGGGTATTCCCTTTAAGATTTCAAATGCAGTTAAAAAAATGCCTTGTGGTTTTCCTTAGCAAGAGTGGCTATTTTTGCTTTATAATTTGCTCTGGAGAACTTGATAACATCTCCAATTTGTTTTAGACTAGTACGGGATGTCTTCATATGCTGAGCCAGTTCACGCTTATTTTTGGACATTAGGTTTTTTTTCTTTTATTGCATAGCCTGTTTCCTCCAGGGTTCCACCATGGTTGCTTGATTTCCAGCAAGACCTGATTTTAATCCAGTCTGGAACAGACGATTCTATCAATCTGCTTAGGTGGCTATACAGGGCGTTGGTGCATACCTCTGCATAGGAATCCATGTTTTCCTGGTTTGGAGGAAGCTCTGAAATTTCTTATGACATCACTTGGTAGGAGTCAATTTGTCTTAGAAAAATTCTTAAGTGTTTGAGTTTAATGGGGTACCTGGCCTTATAATTATTTCAAAGGAGACTAATTCATGGTCCAATCTTACCAAGGAGGACATCACATGGGGGGGGGACGGGTAGTGCTCCCCCAGGTTAGTGAGTACTATGCCCAGGATAATACAGTCCCTTGTAGACATACTGACCAGCTGTTCCAGAGCACTTGCATTAACAAATTCCAAAAGCCTCTGAGCTTGTATATCTGTGGTTGTGTAAGTACCCCAGTCAATGGTAGGATAGTTAAAGTCACCCATGAGTAAGGTGTTGGGCTGCATGATAAGCGACTCCATTAAGTCCAGGTAAGCAGTTTGCTTATCCTGGTTCATGGTAGGAGACCTATAGCTATCAATGATGTGATAGGGGACTTTGCTATGGTTAGCTGGACATGAAGTAGTGAGAGAGTCTCATACTGTTTGACCAGTCCCGAGTTGTACTTATCATTTACAAAGATGGATATACCTCCTCCTTTGGTTCTTTCCTGCTCAGTTTGTGGTCTGAACGTATGGAAGACGTTATATCCCTGCAAGGTTAAGGTGCTTTCCAGCTTTCCACAGCTTTGAAACCATGTCTTAGTGACTGAACAGACATCAGCATCTTCCAAGCTGAGGAGTGCTTCCAGGGTGGGCAGTTTCGTGTTAAGACTCCTAGCACTGAGCAGCAGTACCTTGAGTTTACCAAAAGAAGATTTTTTTATGTTGGGAGGTTGGTTACTTTGACACTGATTAAAAAAGGCACAACAGAGATTACCAATGCTTTTGCAAACATCCAAAAGCCTAGAGAAGGCAGGTGCAGACAGTCTCTGGCAAAACAATGTGGCCTGTCAATGATCTCCTCCCATTCTGATAGATATTGGATCTCCTTGGACCAACACTGGACTTTAAGCCAATTGTTAAAGTCAACATTTATTTTTTTTTTGTTTCTATTGAGGTATCATCTTTGGTGAGGGTAGAATGCTGCTCAAGGCTAGTACATATCTGCCTGTGGCACATAACCTGAGAACTCAGTCAGGTCTCTCTTCATAAAGTCCTGAGTGGTGCATCTCAGGTCATTCACACTCACATGTACTATGACAGAGTCATACTGGTACTTGCAGCTGAGTGACTTGAGTGCTTATGTGACTTGACGGATCCCGGTACCTGACAAGCAGCTAACTGCAACCTTCTCTTTATGTAATCTGGTGAGGGGGGGGGTGGGGCAACTGTGTGTCTCACTATGGAGTCACCTATGACCAGAATGTTGAGTTTTGTAGTGTTAGGCCTTATGGGCTTGTTTGTTGAGACACTGGTGTATGTATTAGGTCTTGTGGTTCTTTGCTTTGTTGTATGCACATCTTTTCTGAGGGCAGCATCTGGGAGGTATCTAAGCTTTGGTAAATTACTAGCAAGTACCTCCACATATGTGAGTTTATGTGTCAAGTCCTTGTTTAAAGTGGGAAGTGACTTGTGTGCGCTGACAACCTGTTTGGCATTCAATTTGTCTGTATGCAAGAGTCTTGCCTCCAATTTCACAGTGTAACTACATCACTCACATAGTATGTTTGTTTCAGGAGTAACTGGTTGTCAGTATACATGAAACAATTGCTACATTGCCTCAGGATGCCCATGTCTGTCAGGCTGGCCAGACAGATGATGGGAAAGTGCCCATTCATGATAGCAAGTTCTTAATGTGTGTTTTGTTAGGGAAGGGAATGGGTTAATCTGACTGGACTGTGCTGATAGCCCAGAGACTGACTGGGAGCTATACTTTGTGCAATCAGGTTAACCAATAAAGCACTGCTGCACAGTATGCAACTGATTTTCTCCTAGAGCAGCGGAGGGGTGAGAATGGTTACACTGACAGCTGTTTAACGAAAAACTTCCCTTAGAGGCTTAAGTCTATGCTGAGCACTGCCAACTGCTGCTGTATGGAGAGTAGCACCACACAACTGCGAGGCTTAAATATAAGCCAAAATAAACAAGTATAAAGCAATCTACCAGTGGGAAAGCACAAAATGAGCCTTTCTCCAGCAATCCCCAACTGAGATAGGTCGAGATGCACACACGTCTGCCACAAGAGTGCAGAAAAAGGCCCTCAATATAAGATGACTGGTATAGTGCACAAGTGTAAGAAACCAAACAACCGAGATTCAGCAGATACAATATAGCTAGGACCTTAAAGTAACAGTACAGTTCTTGGCTGAAAAAGTGCAGAAATGCAGTGAAAAAAAAAAATCAGCAATAACACAGTAGTTAAGTAAAACGCAGTCAGCGAAGGGCAGATACAGCTTTAAGAACATGTAGTTTCAGTTTTTCAGCAATGGATCACTCAGTCACTCTGGCATAGTTGCCAAATGATTACAGTTACTCTGCAACAAGCAGTCTTCTGGAGGAACTTTACTATTAACGGAGTTGGAGGATATGTATACAGGAGACCCAGGGGACCAAAAGCAAACAGACTGCAACACGGAGTACCCCAGCATGAAAAACTCTGAGTAGTAAACCTCAGACTTAGGGACTACTCATGAGGAAGAAGAATGTTTCTGCTCAGACTGTCCACTAAAATGTTGAACTTCCCTGGGATGTGCATTGCTACCAGAAACTGTTGAGAAGAAATCACCCAATGCAAGAGGATATGATCAGGTTTCTTCCCGTTTGTTCAGATGCCAGACTGACACTGTCTGTACTGAGATCACACCTTTGGGGAAGAGGTCCTGAAAGGCCTGCAATGCAAGAACCCCCCTCATCTCCAAGACACTGATGTGAAGATTGGCTTCAGTTATTGACCAGGTCCCCTGAACTGTCTTCCCCTCTCCTGAAGGGAGGCGTCCATTGTAACTGTGCCCTGTGGGGGAGGAAGAAAAAACAGTCTCCTGGCCAATAAAAAATGGTCTCCTGGCCAATACCAGGGGAGATTCCAACCACCATTTGATATGACTACATCATATTTGTATCATTTTTGGAAAATCATAGGATGAGTCAAGCAGAACCATTGCATTACTGGTGTCTAATGCAGAATCCTCATGTGGTACCTCACCACAGGAAGCATGTGACCTAAATGTTCGAGAAACATGGAAGCCAAAGGTTTTCTGTAAGACAGCAAGGAGGTGGCTTGAAGGTGAAGGGTAGATAATCTGTGTGCTGGAAGCTTGGCAATCTAAGAGACCACGTTCAACAGACAGCCTATGAACTTTAATGTCTGAACTGGTTACAGAATAGACTTCTGATGGTTTATAGTCATTCATAGGCAAAGGCACAAGTGCAGTAAAGAGTTCCTGGTCCTGACTAATGAAACCCTCATGGAAGCAGAGAGAAGCCAATCGTACAGGTACAAAAAGACCTGGAACCCCTGCGGCCTGAACTAGGCAGCCATGACTGCCATATACTTGATGAACACCTGGGGGCAGTGGTGAGACTAATTGGTAATGATTTACTCCCATTCAGAAGCACAGAAACCACATGCAATCCCTCACTATCTTTATATGATGGTAGGCATCCTTGAAGTCGATCGACCATATCCAATTGACCTTCCTCAAGAGAGGCAGAAAGAACTGCAACATGACCATCCAGAACTTGGTCCATTTCACAAAACTATTTAACTTGATAAAATCCAAGATTTGCCCGAGGTCCTTAGTTTTTTCTTTGAAACCAAAAGGAATCTGGAAGAGACTCCAGATCCGAGATGCTCTGGTGGGAACTCCTGAATGACTGTACTTTCCAACAGCTTTTTGATGTCAACAGCTGCATCACTTCTGCAACAGGGTGGCATGTCTGGAAGGTGTTTGGCACTTTCTTTTGGGGGAAATGGAACAGTGTAGCCTCTGGAAAAGACAAGTAACACCCAAGTGTCTGAGGTGATGGCCTCCCGAACTTCTGTGTGCACAGCCAAATGATGCCAACTGCCTAAAGAGCCAGTTAGTCGAGCAACCCTTCAGGAGTACTGGAAGGGCCTCCTGAAGAAAGCTCAGCAGAAACCCTGATTCTGCAGACCTCGGCTGTGTGGGTGGCACCCATTCTGGTCACACCCCCCCGCCATGGGGGGGGGGGGAACTTCCGTAGGCACATCCAAAAAGGATGCTGTGCTCCTCTAAAAAAAAACTGGGATTTCTCCACTTCCAATTCCTGGAGAAGGTCCACTGGGGGTAGCAAAATGCACTAAAAGGGCAGACTGTATCTTTCATCCTGCTCACTCCTGGTCAACTTTAGACCCAAAGATTGAGCAGCCAGCATATGAGGAATTAAAGGACAAATTGAAGCAATCCACAAAGTTACATAGTCTCATCCAAGCTAGGCAATGCATGGGGATAATGGCACCCGCAGCCCAGAATGTGCCATCAGTCGCATTATTAAGCAGATGTGTAGATAAGTTAGCAATAGACTGCAACATGGACTAATGAAACTCCATCGTCTAAGACTCTTAAGTCTATTGTGTCTTAACCACTCTTGATACCGCAGAAATGCTGCTTCATTGAAGTCTGGTCAAGTGAGCAAAGTAATTTAATGCTCTCAGCACAAAAAATGTAGCTGATGCACGCAAGCACTTCCCCATCTGATCCAGTGCCCTAGATTCTCTATTGGGATGGTGGACCAATGAACTCTCTTCAGATATATCATTTTAGGTGGCTACTGTCACCACAACAGCATCACTGGTGGGACTCTTACTCCAATATTGATGATCCTTGGAAGGAGCCAATATTGATAATCCTTGGGAGGGGCCAAGATTTTATCAGGATTCTGGGGAACTGGTTCCACCACACTGGGCTCTCTGCAGGCCTTCTGAGACACCAAATCAATGAGTGCATCCACAGGGGGAACTGCCTAGGGAATGGATGGGTCTCACCCCAAAAGCATCCAGAAACACTGACTCCTGCAGAGATGGGGTTTCAGCTGCCCTACCCCTGTGTTCCCAGAGCAGCTCCATAAAGTCGCCAAAAGAGGCATCCTCATTAGGGGATTCTGGGGAGCCCTCTCCTTGCTTGAGATCAGTGTCCTCAGGGTGGGATTCCTCTGGGGAATCCAAGTGTTTCCTCTTGTACTGCCTCTTGCCAAGACCTTCCCAAGCAGGTGAATCTGAGAAGGGGGGCTGGAGGCCCCAAACGCAGAGTACCCTGGTGGCTAGCAGAGTGGGCTTTCCCAGAGCAGGCTGATGAGAGTCCACAGGCACAGACAACAAGGCGTTTTAAGTAAGCCAGATGGCATCGACAACTCCGTCTCTGGGAAGGAGAAGATCCTCTCTACGACGTCCAAAGCAGAAGCCAAAGCTTGGATCACCATTGGGATCCTAAGACTCTAAGGCCATTCTAGAATCATGTGCTGCTTCCATCTGTCTGATGCAGAAACCAGAGCGGAGCTGTTCAGGGAAAGTGATGAGAGGGAGAGATGATTCAACGACCCAAAAAAAAAAAGAGTCAAACTCATCACTGCAACCCTGGCCCAGAAGAGCTGACTCGGAAGTCCACTCGACTCACAGCTAGAGTCAAGAAGGCCAAGGCAGGGGTGGGAGCCAAAATAGACCACTCAGTCATACCCAACCCCACTGGTGGTAAGGCAGCTGGCTCCAAAAACCCAAAAGCCATTGGGCCCAAGGAAGTAAACAAATCAGATAGAGCTGAAACCTTAGGTCTGGGTCCCAAGGCCGAAGGGATTAGACTTAATGTAGGCTAACAGAAAGGACCACATCAGCTGCTCCAACTTATCAGGTCTCAAACTCCTGAGCAATCATACTGACAGAGTCAAGGAAGCTAACAAAGGGGGCTTTGAGGTCCATTGGCTTGTAGAAAGCTTCAAAGGTTAAGCCCAAACAGGAAAATCTTGGTTCCAGGGTGAAGATGTACATGTCACTGAAGAGAACTCTTGAGGAGTGTAGGGGGAGAGAGGTGACTGAACCCTGCCCGAATGGACCCCCATGACAATAAAGGACTAAGGATGCTAAGTGTCAGGTGAAAAGTCTTTCTCACAATTGGCATTGTGGGAGAGAGGGTCAGAGGTGCTGAATCAGACAGCGGCACCAAGAGTGTCAAAGGGCCAAAGACCTTGGGATCTCTGGATCCAAATGGCTACAGGTATGGGGACTGCTCATTTAGGATCTCCCTTAGGGGATTTGGAGTCCTTATCTTCCCCCAAACTTGATCACCCTTGTCATGTTTGATGAACGATGAAGTAGAAGAGGAATCCTCAGCCACTGCAAAAGCCATTTTAGCACTATCTTGGTCCTCAATGACAGCCCAGGAGCTGAAGCTATCGCAAATGTAACACAGAGTCTAAGTGTTCGGGTCAGAGACAATACACACACCGTTTATGTGAGTCTTCTGAGGGATGTTTATGGCCACACATGACAATTTTTAATGCCTTTCTCCATGTTTGCTCAAAAAGAATAAAAACACATCTTACTACACAAAACACTACCACCACACTAACTAAAGGACAAAAATATCACAATCGTAAGAAACACTAAAAGGCAGGAAAAAACCTGCTAACACTAGCTCATACAAACTCCGGCGTACCTACCACTAACCTACCTAACCAGACAAAAAAATACCACAAAAACAGACTAAAATATCAACTACAATAATAAGGATAAGGGGTAGAGGAGAAACAGGTACAAATAAAAGCTAAACAGGCAATCAAAGGCTACAACCTCAACAGAGCTAAAAATCAAGCTGCTATCCTGGAAGGTGGCAAACAAGATTAGAGGCTGGTTGGTCAGAGGTAGGCATTATGGGTAGAGAAGGAGCAGCTCAGGGAGCTAAAGTCTTTTAGAAATGTCCGGTCTTGGATCTGATAACCCACAGGTTGAACCTGGATGGAAAAGACAATATCTGATAAAAATGTTTGTTTATTTTTTACTAGTGTCTACTGGTTGGTTTTTGCAGGCCTTTGGTGCACAGGCAAAACACAGTCAGTTTTCAAAATGACCCAGCCTTCATCCCAATCTCCTAACTTCCTTGCATGCAAAGATAGCTTATTAGCAAGAAATATCAATTTGCACAAAAATTCACTCATTAAGTCAATTCTCAGAAGCATTCCTCTTCTCAACAGATACTTTTTCAGTAGAAGTCAAAACCACCCAGTCAACACTACTTTCAGTTTCTACTACATTTGCCTCACTTTTAAATATTCATGACTTTTTTTAATCCAAACACCAAACCACATTTAAAGTTTGAACTTCATTAGTTTCAGCAAACAGTCAGGGCTACTGGCTCAAAATTACACCCTTGCCTTTGATTTTAGAAGCTCAGAAGACTGTGGAATGCTTATTACCACATCAAGTGCTTGGATTAATTTTCCAACACTGATCTGGAACTGCAGCATAAATGGGGCAGGGGGCAGCATTTCTGAATGCATCTTCTGACATATGAGATGTTAAATCAAAGTCCCATTACCCGAGTTCAAGTGGATAGAAAAGACCACATGGCATTTATCAAAAGGACACAATTTTCATACTGCCCCGGTCACATCTAAAGGACAGAATTTTCCTGATGTCCTGGCCAAATTTCCCTTAGTCAATATGAATACCACCTTGGGTCTGCCTTGAAAATAGGCCACAGGTCTTGTGGGACCCACTGCTCACCAAAACCTTAACAAAATATATAGACAAAATATATTAAAATGCCAAATAAAATAAGAAATGGACAGACCATTGAAGGTGACCAACTTTTTAAAGCAATATCAAATACAGAATAAGTTTTTTGCCAAATGGCAGAAACAGCATACCCTTGGTGATGGATTGTAGCCACTATGTGCAGGTGGACAGGACTCGTATACATGACAAATTAATATACAGAACACATCCATTTCCATCCGGCCTGCTGCAAATGGAAATACTTAGTGCAAAGGATCATTAAGGTGTGATGCACCATCAAAGGGCTGCAGTGTTGACTTATGGGAATTTAATGAAGATGACAAGCCATGACATCACACAGCTTGCAGAAATAACTGTTACACCCCTTAAGCAGCTCTTCCTGCAGATGGCAGGGTAGAAAGATATGTGTGTGTAAAATGCCAGGTCAATGTTCACACTTACTGATATTACAGCACTGCTGGGACATGTAAAACTGTCACATGGTGGATACTATATATATAGAATACACCAAACACCTGCTATGTTCCAACACATACATCAACTTGTGATGGCATCTCTCAAAATCATCATGACTAGAGGCAGGAAATTTTGACTCACATTGTGCACGGCATGCTGCAATGCAAGGTGGTTACATCCCAGCGCCGCTATGCATGGCACTCACAATGTGTATCTGTTCCTGGATGGCCCCTGTGTTATTTGTTTGCTGAAGTGTTTCCTGGACTTCACAAGCGGGCACTAACGCAGAGAGAGATGACAGACTTGGGTAGCTCATAGACTAGTGATAACACTAGCTAACAGTGGGCCAACAGTAGGTACTCTATACATTACTGATTAGAGTCCTTTCTGCAGAGGTGGTGGATTTATGGGAATCTCACAATCACATTCTAACTCCACTGAAGCAGCATGACCCAAAGATCATCTCTATCACTGTCCTTTGTAGACATTTTGCAAGACCACACAGTAGAGAACTCAAGGAAGGCCTAATCACACATGTGCTGTGTGTATCACAAGTTATGTCCTCCAAGTTCAAGTCTTCAAATGGACCCAAACCAGGGGGTACTGCAGCCCTAACTGGGTGTCCACCACTTAGCCTGGCAAATACTCTATTACCTTTGTTTCCAGTTGTGATGCTTGTGCCTGCAACACAACTGGTACACCAACTCAGTGAGCTACACAATTTCATACCAACACCTATGTATGCCACATGTACCAATCTCCAAGACAAGTGACACAACACCCAAAGTGCACCTACCACATACAGTACTACTGTCACAAAGTACACTTGACAGACCTGTAATACACACATGGTGGAACCATCTCTGTATGCCAGCCATCATCTCACCACACAAACATTAGCATCATGTGACATGCAAGCCACATAATAAGTTATGTACCTACCATAACGTTCCATGTTAGTTGTCTTTTTCTCGCCTTCTTTCTTGCTGGATGGGTTCAGAGCCGAACCTCGGCTCCGACTCGGCCAAATACTAAAGCTCGAGAGCTATTTTTACCGGCTCAAGGCTATCCTATGTCCCATAATGCTAGGCAAAATATACCCAGATCTCGTTTGATAGCTGACAGTATGGACAGACATGTCCCACCACTAGAAAAGATAAAACTATGAGCTATGTAGAACTATAAACCTTACAGCCTGTCTTTCACCAGGGCTACCAAAGGGGAACAAGAGCTCTAGTTGAAGGGATAATCCTGGTGACAAGGAAAGTCTCACCCAATACTCTAGGTCTTTCCAGGCTAGGGGGATGGAGCGTGGGACACAAGAAAGAAGGCGAGAAGAAGACAACTAACATGGAACGTTATGGTAGGTACATAACTTCTTAATGTTAAGTTGTCAATCTCGCTTTCATTCTTGCTGGATGGGACCGCGTCCCTAGCACCTTAGTCCTGGGTGGCTCAATGGAACAGACTCTTGAGTACAGTGAAACCAAAATTAGCCCTATTTCTGGAGGCAATATCCAGTTTGTAATGAGAGATGAAGGTATGAGGAGAGGGCCATGTGGCCGCTGCACAAATAGAATCCATAGGTAATCTCGCTTGAAAAGCAACTGAGAAAACTACTGCTCTAGTTGAATGAGCTCTAGGCTTGGTAGGGAGCTCCTTATGCCTCAATTGATAGGTTAAAGAGATAAGAGAGGTCAACCATCTGGACAAGGTCACTTTAGAAACTGGAAGGCCCTGCTTCCCTTTGACGTAAGATAAGAAGAGTTGCTCTGATTTTCTCGTTAGCTTGGTTCTATCCAGATAGAAACGTAGTTGCCTATGAACATCCAAACAATGTAATCTTCTCTCAGCTCTATCAGTGTAATTTGGAAAGAAAACTGGGAGATCAATGGTCTGATTGAGATTTTTTTCCGAGAGTACCTTAGGTAAGAAGGATGGATTTGTCCTAAAAGCCACTCTATCTTTGTGAAAAACAAGATAAGGGGGGCGCACAGATAGTGCTTGTAGTTCCGAAAACCTTCTTGCTGAGGTAATAGCTACCAAGAAAAGTTTTTTCCACGAGAGCAGTTCTAACGAGCAGAAGGCAGCAGGCTCAAAAGGAGGCAGAATTAATAACGACAGTACCAAATTTAGATCCCACGGTGGAGGAGCGTCTTTGACTGGGGGCCTAAGTAGTAGGGTACCCTTCAAAAAGGCTTTGCAGAGCTTGTGGGACATAATACTAGACTCTGACAAGCCAACATGGAAATTTGCAATAGCCGCCAACTGGACTTTGATAGTGGCTGAAGAAGAACCTTTTTGAAAGAGTTCCGCCAAGAAATCTAGAACTGTTTGGACAGGAGCAGTAAAGGGATCAACTTGGTTCTTTTCTGCCCAAATAGAGAAACGTTTCCATTTACTTGCGTACGTCCTTCTGGTGTTAGACTTGTGAGAGGCAAGGATAATCTGACGTACTGACGGAGAAATTAAGGGAAGTCTGGCTAGGGTTGGAAGTGGAGCAACCAAGCTGTGAGGTTGAGAGATGAAAGGGATTGGTGCAGCCTGCCCGACTGATGGGTCAGAAGGTCTGGCACAGGGTCCAGATGCCAGGGCTGCTCCAGTAGATGACGTTGTAGGAACGGAAACCAGACTTGTCGGGGCCAGTAAGGGGCAATGAGGATCATCCTGGATCTCAAGGCAGTTGCTTTCTGGACTAATCGAGTGATTAAGGGAAAGGGGAGGAAAGCATAAAGGAGACCCTTGGGGCAACCGTGGACTAGGGCGTCTCTGGGAGAGAGGCCTGGAAGAGGGAAGAGGGTGAAGAAGTCTTGACACTTGCTGTTTTGAAGGGTTGCGAAAAGGTCGCAGCAAGGCTGACCCCACCTTCTGAAGATTTGGTCCACTACTAGTTGGTTGAGAGACCACTCGTAGGGCATGAGAATGTCCCTGCTCAGCCTGACAATGGACTTCCCGGGAATGTGTTTTGCTACCAGAAACCGCTGAGAAGAGATCGCCCATTGCCAGAGTCTGAGCGCTTCCCTACAAAGAGGGTAGGACCTGGTTCCGCCCTGTTTGTTGATGTACCATACTACAGACATATTGTCTGTCTGTATTGCAATCGTCCCAGTGGGAAGAGAGTTCTGGAGAGCCTGCAATGCCAACAGCACCGCTCTCATCTCTAGGACATTGATGTGCAAGTGGTACTCAAAGGGTTGCCATGTGCCCTGGACTGTCCTGCCCTGAAAAAGCCACCCCCCACCCGATCAGGGAGGCGTCCATTGTCACGGTGGCAACCGGAGGGGGGAGAACAACCGGTCTGCCTTGAAGCACCTGAGGTGAGCCCATCCACCAAGATAGGTGTCGTTTGCAAGACTGAGTGATGAGAATATTGTGCGACATGGGAAGCTGCTGAAAGGACCATTGGGGACAAAAGCATCCACTGTAGTATCCGCATATGAAAATGAGCTAGGGGGAGCAAGGTGATTGTTGCAGCCATCAGACCAAGCGTTTTCAATACAAGCCTGGCTTGGACCCTGTCCTCCTGTAGCAGGACTTGAACATGACTGCGAATGTCGTATACTTTTTGCGTAGGTAGTTTTGCTGACAACTCTACCGTGTTTAACACGGCGCCTATGAAGGTAATATGCTGACAAAGCGACAAGGCAGATTTTTCGAAATTTATAGAGATGCCTAGCGCTTTGCAGGTTTGTACAGCGTAATCCCTGGCTTGAAGTAGCTGGTGCCTGGTGGTGGCAGTAAAGAGCCAGTCATCCAAATATGGAAACACCTGGAATCCTCGACGTCTCAAGTGAGCCACAACCACTGCCATGCATTTGGTAAACACCCTGGGGGCTGTGGTGAGGCCAAAGGGCAGGGCTCTGAATTGGTAGTGACTGGCTCCCAGCCAGAAGTGGAGAAACCTCCTGTAGCGCCTGCTCATTTTGATATGGTAGTACGCATCCTGAAGGTCTATAGAGCACATCCAATTGTCCTGACTCAAAAAGGGAAGAATGGACTGTAGTGTGACCATCCAGAATTTTGTTCTATGAACCGATTTGTTCAGTCTGCTGAGATCCAAAATAGGTCTCCAGTCCCCTGTCTTTTTTGGTACCAAAAAGAATTTGGAGTAGATTCCGGATCCTTGTTGGTCTGCCGGGACTGGTTGGATAGCTCTTTTTAAAAGCAGATTTGAAATTTCTAGTGCTGCTTGGTCTCTCTCTCAGACCGGGTGGAATGATTGGAAGAGGCCCTTTTGGTTGATGTGGGGTGTGGATAAAACGGATTTTGTAGCCCTCGGATATGATCGACCGTACCCATCTGGCCTGTGTAAGAGAGCACCAGACTTCTGGGTACAGCGAAAGTCTTCCCCCAACTGCCTCTGAAGGTGGACAGTCGGGCAGCTCCTCAGGGGTGCTGAAAGGGTTGGTCAGAGAAAGATTCTCTGCTACCCTGATTCTGCGGACCCCCCCCTGCCTCTAGGGCAGCGTCTGTTGTTGTTCCCTCCTCTGCCTCTGGAGGGAAGATCACCACGTGCGTCCGGCAGAACTCCCTGAGGTTTGCGGAACCACATTTTCCCACCCTTTTGACCCTTAGGATTCGGTCTAGAAGGGGCGGCAAAACGGACTCCCACAGCAGAGAGAGTCTTGCCTTCTTGTTCGCACCTGGTTAAGGTATCCTTCACTTGAGGTCCAAAAAGAGCAGAACCATCAAAGGGGGTGTTAGTGAAGGACACCTTGAAGGGGTCAGCAAAATTGCACAGCCGCATCCAGGTGTGTCTCCTTAGAGCAACACCCGTACCTGCGGCTCTACTCACTCCATCGGCTGCATAAGAGATGAGCCGCATGGAAGAGTTAACGACAGAGTTCAGGGTCCCTAGCTGGGAGTTGATCTTTTCCTGAGACCCCACAGCTGCTGGGTCCTGCAATGTTTCACCCAGTTCCTTGAGAAGGTCCCTCTGAAGTTGGGTGAAATGGCATAAATAATTCAGCGACCGCATAGCAAAGGTCGCTGAGGAAAACATCCGCTTGCCGTACCTATCCATAGTCCTAGATTCCTTATTAGGAGGATGGACAAGTACTGAAGGGTCAGCCAACTCCTTCTTAGTGGCTGCCGCCACCACCAAGGCATCCACGGGGACACCCTTGGAGAGAAACTGCTCATCTGTGGGAGCAGTAATAAATTTAGTGGGCCTCCGGGGAGTTAGTTCCATAGTATCCGGAGCCGCCCATGCCTTCCGAGCCACCACCTCCATAAGTGGGTCGAAAGGCGGCGACACCCAGGAGGTGGAAGGGCAAGAACCGAAGGCATCCAGTTACACCGACTCATCCTCGGATGGGTTAAGGGCAGACCAGTTCCCCCACTGTTTGAGGACCTCTAAGATGTCAATAAAGGAGACATCCTCAGAGGGGGACCTTGGGGACCCTTCCGAATCATCCAGGTCAGTGTCAGATGTCACTGACTCAGGAGAGTCAACATGTTTCCTCTTACATGTCCTCTTCCGAGGGGGCTCCCCCGCAGGGTCAGGGGAGGCCTCAGAAGAGGAAGAAAGGCCCAATGGGGCAGCCTGGAGCATCGGTTCTCCTCGCTTGGGGTCGGGAGGGTAGGCAGGGGCCGAAGCAGGCACCATAGAGGTAGGGGCCGAGGAAGCAGACCGTGGTGCTGGTATTGGAGCCAGCACACTCCTCATCACCTCAAAGGCGCCCCTGTCAGGCAGGGAAGAAGGACCCAACTCCAAGGAGATGAGAGCTCCCCCCGGCACCGAGAGGGACGGCTCCGAGGCCGATGTCGGGTCAGAACTCACCTGCGCCAAGGCTCAGAGAGGGAGAGTGGGGTCGGACAAGGGTCCGATGCCACCCGCCCCCTTGGAGCCGATGAGGGAGTCTCTGCGCCCGGATCCCTCCAAGGACAGAGCCAAGGATGGGATCAGAGCCGACGAAGGAACCGACAACAGGGGGATCGGTTCCGACGCCCCCACAGTACTCACCTCAACGAACTCCGGCTCCGAACTCAGCAGAGTAGTCGGAGGAGGAACTTGAGTGGGTGTAGGGGTAGCCCCTGTCTGTTGAGACGGGCTATGTAGCAACTGGGCCAGTGCCTGCGACTTCAAAAGCCGGCTGACTACCCTCTCGAGGTCATGGTCCAAAAGCCTGGAAGACCTAGAGGAATGAGATCTATGGCTCCGCTCTGACAAGAGTGGAGACTTCGGAGCTGATCTAACCGACTCGAGAGATGGAGACCTGGAGTGCTTTCTGCTCGGGGACGGCTCCGACACTAAAGTTGGAACCGACTGAGGTCTAGATGCCTCGGTTCTGGCCGGAACCGACTAGGCAGCAAGAGCACCGCTCGGCGCTGGCTCCGAACATGAAGCCGACGATTTGGCAGGTTTTGAAGGTTTCCCAGTCATGGTCTTAGCCGGGGAACCTTCAGGCTTTAACAAACCTCTAAGAATGAGTTTGTTTCTGCGCTCCTGCAGGACTCTAGGGCTAAAAGCATGGCAGATGGAACAAGAGTCCTGCAGGTGCAGAGGGCCCAAACAATACACACAAGAAGTGTGACCGTCTGTCAGAGACATCTTCTGACAGCACGAGTCACACTTCTTGAAACCCGATACCTTAGTATCCTTATGTAAAAAATACACAATACACTAATTTATAATAACAATTACAATAAGCAGAAAAGAGGGGGAACTACCGCTAAACAGAGGGACAGAATTCCACACACACAGAACAACTAAGGGAAATCTGTACTACTAAGGGGAGGGTCAGAGGCCCAACCACCTTAAGGGTGGAGAAAAAGGGAGATTAGCAACTAAAAAAGGGGGGAAAGACGAGTCGCTAACTTCACTAGTACTAAAGGGACAAAAGAGGGGGGAAAAAACTGACTAAAAAACTATCTCAAAAGTTATTAATAATAATATACGACCTGGAGCCGGTGAAAATGCAACCTCGTAACTGAAGCGGCAAACGAGATCTGGGTATATTTCGCCTAGCATTATGGGACATAGGATAGCCTCGAGCCGGTAAAAATAGCTCTCGAGCTTTAGTATTCGGCAGAGTCGGGGCCGGGGTTCGGCTACGAACCCATCCAGCAAGAATGAAGGCGAGACTGACAACTTAACATCTACAGTTATCAAAAGAATAATGCAAGATGGACTCCTGTATCCCCTTACGGGCATGTAACAAGAGAAACCCACAAAAATGGGAAACAAATCAAGACAAAGAGGTATGAAACAAAATAGATACTACATACCTCCATGTTCAGCGATAACATGGAACATAAAAACTGACTTCAAGTAATAAAACAGACATCATGGCAATACAGGGACACAAACATTCCTGGTTATCAGTCAGTGTTGATGAGGACAGCACATGGCACAGAAGCAAGATCATGGACCGTTATGAAAGCCCCATCATTTTTATCAGTGGCCAATCTCTGACAAATTTACATGGTCCTGCCATTGCCACCAATTGAAATGACCAGAATACATTCCATCACACATGGTAATGCTTAACTCTAGAACTGTCCCCAGGCCAGAATTGTCCATCTCTGCATTCCAAAGAAAGTCGAAAAGCAAACTTTTATCCGCTGCAGTAAGCTACCATAGCATTGATGGCGATTTACAACTGCTATAAACAAGACCTAAAACATGCTGCTTCTGCAGCACAGTACACTATGAAAATATCACCTGTCATTTGTGTCAACATGTGCAGCAGGATGCTACAATAAAACTGTAACACACACAAAGTGAATACTGCAAATATACAAAATCTTGAATATGAAGGCTGTTGTTATATATGGACATTCAGAACTATTACACGGTAAATAGTTAAATCTGTGAAAAAATGTACATGTGTGTGTGCGTGCATGAAAAAAATATGGTTACAATTCAGAACAGCAAACCGTTAAATAAGAGAACACTTTTTGCTGCACTACACAAGAGCTAACATTTGGTGAGATTTCGGACTGCTACTTTTTGTGTGAGAGTGCAATGCAGTGTGGTCAGGGAAACAGAGTTGGTATATGTAATTAGTAGGGGGTGCATGGGGATTGTCCCATGCAAAAAAATATTACTTTTGATTTCTGTGATTTTCCGTCATTTTACATTCATTGTAGAATGCTTTGTTCTTGTGAGCATTCGATACTTGATGCTGTCCTCATATATATGGGACCGGCACAAAGAAATGCACTGGCTTGTGCATCCCCAGTGGCTGGGTACACACACACACACACACACACACACACACACACACACACACACACACACACACACACACACACACACACACACACACAGACACACCACACAGACACACCACACCGACACACCACACCGACACACCACACCGACACACCACACAGACACACCACACAGACACACCACACAGACACACCACACAGACACACACACACCACACAGACACACACACACCACACACACACACACCAACCACACAGACAGACACACACACACACACACACACACACCAACCACACAGACACACACACACACACACACACACCAACCAAGCAACAGACACACACACACCAACCAAGTGACACACACACACACACCAACCAAGTGACACACACACACACACACACACACACCAACCACACAGACACACACACACACACACACACACACACACACACACCAACCACGCAGACACACACCACACAGACACACACACCACACAGACACACACACCACACAGACACACACACCACACAGACACACACACCACACAGACACACACACCACACAACACGCCACCAATTGGCTTACTGACAGAACCCACACTGTAAAAGTAGCCGACTCCAAATCCAGCTCCAGACAAGTGGAGTACCTCAGGGTTCAGTCCTGGGACAGCTCTTGTTTGGTATCTACTTCTCTGAAGTACAGGCCAACACTAAGGGACTCTGGCTAACAAAGTTCGCAGATGACTGCAAACTGAGAGCCATTATTGAATCCCTAAATGATGTGGATATTCTACAAAAGGGCCTTACAGAAAGAGATACTTGGTGTCAGAGCCATGGGCTCAAGCTTAATGCCAAGAAGTGTATAGTTATCCCCTTTGGGAAAAAACATGTACCCATGAATTACCACATAGGTGGCAGTACACTAATAACCGAAAGTGTGATAAGAGACTTGGGAACACATGTGGACAGTGGTCTCATCTTCAATAACCACATCTCCACAACAGTCAGGAAATCTTTATATGTGGCACACCTCATCACCAAGGACTTTTCATCCAAAAAAGGAGGTCATTGTCCAACTGTACTCACCCCTCAATAGACCCATCATAGAGTACAACGCCCCATTTGTTATGTACCTCACAAGACATCTGCAACAACTGGAAAGGCCGCAGAAACACCTAAAGAATAACAGGCCTATAGCAGATGCCCTATGCTGACCGACTAAAAAAACTCCAGCTATATTCTGTCGCATATCGTCTACTCAGAGACGATCTTTGCTTAACATACAAGGCCATGTCAAACCCAGAGCTGTTGGACATGCTACACAAAGAAATCCCAATCCATCAGAGCCACACGCTCCAGGAATCTAAACCTTGTCATCACAATGAACAAAACATGCTGGAGGGATAGGTTCCTGACCCAGAGACTCCCCATACTCTGGAATAGACTGCCCATACACGTCAAGCAGAGTGCCTCCTTGGCCCTCTTCAAAAGGAATCTTGACGACTGGATGGGAGAAAGGAAATTTACCCGGATATTGTGGGAAGAAATAGCCAGGGAATTGTTATGGCTAGCACCAAGCTATGAACACACCCATGTTAAAATGCCAGGTTTGTGTGGTATAAAAAAAATGAGACCACAATAAATTATTTCAAAACTTTTCCCACCTTTAATGTGACCTATAACCCATACAAGTCAATTGAAAAGCAAACAAATCTGTTAGGGGAAAAAATATAAAAACTAAAAAAATGTACAATAAGCTGGTTGCATAAGTGTGCTCACCCTTAAACTAATACTTAGTTGAAGCACCTTTTGATTTAATTACAGCATTCAGGCTTCTTAGGTAGGTGTGAATCAGCATGGCACATCTTGACTTGGCAATATTTGCTCATTCTTCCTTGCAAAAGCCCTCCATATCTGTCAGATTGCGAGGGCATCTCTTGTGCACAGCCTTCTTCAGGTCACACCACAGATTTTCTATTGGATTTAGGTCTGGGCTCTGGCTGAACCATTCAAAAACTTTAATTTTCTTCTGGAGAAGCCATTCCTTTGTTGATTTTGATGTATGCTTGGGATCATTGTTGTGCTGAAACGTGAAATTCCTCTTCATTTTCAACTTTCTAGCAGACGCCAGAAGGCTTGGGCCAAAAGTAACTGGTATTTGGAACTGTTCATAATTCCCTCCACTTTGACTAAAGCTCCAGGTCCAGCTGAAGAAAAGCAAGCCCAAAGCATGATACTGCCACACCCACCATGCTTCACTATGGGGATGGTGTTCTTTTGGTGATGCAAAGTGTTGTTTTTGCGTCAACATACTTTTTCGAACTGTGGCCAAAAAGTTCAACCTTGGACTCAAAAGACCAGAACACATTTTCCCACATGCTTTTGGGAGACCTGATGTATTGTTCTGTAAATATTAACCACGCCTGGATGTTTTTCTGCGTAAGAAAAGGCTTCCTTCTTGCAACTGTACCCCATAGTCCAGACATATGGAGAATATGGGAGATTTGTTGTCACATGTAGTACACAACCAGTACTTGCCAGAAATTCCTGCAGCTCCTTCAGTGTTGCTGTAGGTCTCTTGGCAGCCTCCCTGACCAGTTTTCGTCTCGACTTTTCATCAGTTTTGGAGAGACGTCCATTTCTTTGCAACGTCACTGTTGTCCCGTATTTTCTCCACTTTTTGATGACCGTCTTCACTGTGTTCCATGGTATATCCAATGTTGTGGAAATTTTTTTGTACCTTTTTCCTGACTGATACCGTTTCAACAACGAGATCCCTTTGATGCTGTGTAAGCTGGGAACCATGACTTTTGCTGTAGCAGGCAACTGAGTAAATGTCAGGAAATCCTACTAGGACAGCTGAACTTTATTTAGGGTTAATCAGAGTCTGCCTAACTGATGGCAGTTGTCTACCCAAGAAGACTGAATGTTGTAATTAACTCAAAAAGTGCTTCAACAAAGTATTAGTTTAAGAGTGTGCAGACTTATGCAACCAGCGTATTGCACATTTTTTATTTTTTATATTTTTTCTCCCAACAAGATATGTTTGTTTTTCAATTGAATTGTACAGGTTACAGGTCACATTAAAGGTGGGAAAAGTTTTGAAATGATTTATTGTGGTCTCATTTTTTTATATTACAAAAACCTGGCATTTTAAGAGGGGTGTGTACACTTTTTATATCCACTGTGTGTGTGTGTGTGTGTGTGTGTGTGTGTGTGTGTGTGTGTGTGTATATATATATATATATATATATATATATATAGGTCTACTGCTTTTGGTCGAAAGCATCCCACTTTACTGAAAGCTCAATTGGTCGAATTCTATTTGGTCAAAAATGGAATATAGCCCCTGCCCCACTGCAGTGCGACCCTGGAGTGAGAATATAAAGTTAAGGGGGGTAGGGGCATAGTCCCCCTCATGGGGGGTGTGGGGGCGTAGCCCCCCACATTTTGCAACTAGTTTTTATTGATGTTATTATGTTTCAATGTATTTTTAATGGATACAAATGTATATAATAGTGCATACATTGCAATTATGTGGGGGGCCGTGCCCCCTACACCCCCCTTACTTTATATTCTCACTCCAGGGTCGCACTGCAGTTGGGCAGGGGCTATATTCCATTTTTGACCAAATGGAATTCGACCAAAGTGAAATGCATTTTCGGTGAAGTGGGCTGCCTAAAATCATTTTCGACCAAATGTAATTCGACCAAAAGCAGTAGACCCATATATATATATATATATATATATATATATATGCACACACATACACACACACACACACGTGCATATGTATCCCTATCATATGACAGAAACCTCATTTGACTGAGACCAAAAGACTGAAATTTCAAAAGATTGAATAGTCACTTGATTGAAACCCATAAGACTGAATTTCAACATATTAAATTTTAAACTGGACCATATAAAAACAGACTAGGTGGGGGGGTACGCCCCCCCACACGCCCCAATGTGGGGGGCTGTGCCCCCCCAACGATATATACTAACTCCAGGATCGCACTACAGTGGGGAAAAGGGAATATACATTTCACTTACCTTACAATAGTCTACATGCTGCCACTTCTAATCCCTTTTCCCCACCGTAGTGGGGATCCTGGAGTTAATATATATAATTAGGGGGCACCTAGTCTGTTTTTATATAGTCCAGTTTAAAATTTAATATGTTGAAATTCAGTATTATGGGTTTCAGTCAAGTGACTTCTCAGTCTTCTGAAATTTCAGTCGTTTGGTCTCAGCCAAATGTGATTCAGTCAAATGAGGCTTCTATCATATGACAGGGATCCACACACACACACACACACACACACACACACACACACACACACACACACACACACACACACAAATTCATAAAAATGTTAGTGTCAGACATGAATGCATTTCTTCTTTCAGCACAGAAGCATATCAGGGCTTATGACTCAGAGAGAGAGGCAGACATTTATTAAGGGGGTTTAATCAGTATTACTACTTAATATGAAAGGCATTGCAGACCTACTATATTATGGCTGCGTACAGCTATAGTACATATGAACAACCACATGGAGACCATAACTGAAAGGAGTCTATCTGTGAAAAATCAATTGTGTAATACATTACTTGTTAGACACTTCACACAACTACTGATCAATGTTGATATTTATTTATTTTTTTGTTACCTCGGAATATCTATTTATTCTAGACCTATTTATAGTAGAGACCTGGACAGTAAAGCTCCAACATGTACTTTCCATTTAAGAAGGCATGCATAACAATGAATTGTAGTCTGAGCCTGTTGCATACAAGGATAAAAGCCTCAAGTCCCAGTTAACCAGTTCAATTAGTAGCTTGGTCTCTTGAAAGTGCAAACAGGGAGAGTGACTGTGCCAGTTCTGGAGTGCAGGGGTGGTGGTCCCAGCCAACTTGCGCTGCTGGCCTTCTGACAAAGCTTTTCCTACAGGGCAGAATTCTGAAACTTCAGGGGAAGTCAGTGCAGAGAGAACATGGGCGAGACTGCCCAAGCTGCTGACTGTAGCCCTTGCTGGTGCACGTGCAGCAGAATGCATGAATGAACAAAAGGGCAAAGGTGCCCCTTGTGGTGATGCATGTCACCACCAGAGGAGGGGTTACGCCATGTATAATAAAACACTGTCATAGCAGGAATGCAGGCAAGGGTGCAAGCAATGCCAAAGTCTGCCTGTATGATGCTCCTTACAGACCGTTCTCATCCCATTGGATTTGGGGACTCTGTACCACTGAGGTGTGAATATGTATCCAGTAGCAGGAGACGTGATGGTTGGCAAGCAGAGGAGAGTAGTACCCAATTTAAAAAAAAACTGCATATATTATGACATACTCAATAAACCATACAAAGTAAATAAACTAGGTTATTATGAGTGTAGCTGTAAGGATGAAGTGTTTATTACCACCATGCATGAAATCTGCACAGTGAAAGAAGGACTACAGCTGGACAGTTAAGCAGTGGTAAGAAAGGAATGTGTAGCAGAAGTAGTAGGTAGGTAGATAAAGTGACATTACCTCCATGGCAAAGAAAGAAAAAGCCCTGAAGGTGGGTGGGTTTGATTTGGGAGTTCAGGTGGTGGGAGCTGGGCTAAGAAGGGAAGGGAGAGAGAAGTTGACAGGCAGCACACTCATCTTTGCGGGGAGGGGGGTATTAAGTGGTTTGGCAAGTCTTGTTTTGCAATCTGATCACCACCTGTGCAGATGGCCAAGTGACATTCTTGATTATTAGAGGCACTTTGGGAATACTTGTGAAAAATCTCTTCTTATGCTGTTCTAAAAAGTGGGACAATTAAATAATCAATAAATACATAAAAAGAAAAAAAGCAATAAACAGTGGAGTAATACAGATGCACTGCTGGGCTAAGCCTGGTTACTGCATCTGTGTCAGACACTGACCCGGGTTTGGAGAACAAGATAAGTTAATACACTAATGATGAACAAGATAAGTTAATACACTAATGATGCAAGAAGTGGATTAATATACAATGTCTGTTGATAGGCAGGGTCTGTTTGTAGCCCTCAAAGACGTCTAAATGCTTTTACTGTTTTTACTGTTGCAATCTGATAGCAGCTGACAGTTAAATAAAAATAAAATTCAAAGTTTTGTACTTTGGGGATAGGCAGCACACAGAAAAAAAGAGGAACAGAGGAGGCAAAGTATTTGAATACAATAATTTTTTATACTTAAAATTAATCATGTTGCTCAAAGTGAAAACACAGTAGTGAAGGTCATTAAAATGCTGTGTTACAGCCAGCTCTGCTAGCAAAGAGGGATACGCTGGAAGGAAGAATATGCTTCAATGGGGTGATGGTGGCATGTTTTAAAGTTCTCATGATAAAATTCACAGTGGAGTTCACATGGGAGTGATGATTTGAAGGGGTTAGGGCAGTTCTCACAAGCTACATCATTTGTGGAAGTGGTCAACATGCCCTGAATGATGCAGACTGCAGGAAAAATCCTGGAGTGTGGAATGGGTATGCACTGTGTAATGCTAGGCATTAACATAGGGGCCCCAGCCCCCTGCCCCCCCCCCCCAGTGTGGATGACTGCATCACTTCCTGCTGGCTTGCCCCTCACCTCTGGGGAACAAATGGGATGTACAGCTTTCACCCCAAGAGGAATGAATAGGACACCTGAGCAGCAACGGGGGGTGGGAAACTCTATGGTCATCAAAAAGGGGTCAGAAATAAAATCCTGGGCTACACAACACAAATGGAGTCCGCAAATGCAAATGTCACAACTTCCATTTTACACAGCACTGGTAAGCACATGTATGGGAGGAGGCCATGCATTACAAGATACATTTTGCTGGCACAAAAATAGAAGTTATGTTCTTACCATAACGTTCCATGTTAGTTGTCTTCTTCTCGCCTTCTTCTTGCTGGATGGGTTCGGAGCCGACCTCGGCTCCGACTCGGCCACTCTAAAAGCTCGAGAGTTGGTTCCACCGGCTCGAGGCTCCCCTTATATCCCACAATGCTAGGCGAGAGTTACCTCAGATCTCGTTTGTAAGCTAACCCCAGCTTATAATAGTAACAGAATAACTCTAAAACAGAGTCCACCTCTAACAACAGGAAAAAGGAAGGGTGACCTACATCCTGATCCAGGAAATATGCACAACAGCATATGCCTAAGAAAGAGGTGGTAGAAAGAGAGGTCACAATCACAACTCCTCTAGGTCTGTCCAGGCCAGGGGGAAGGAGGGTGGGACGCAAGAAGAAGGCGAGAAGAAGACAACTAACATGGAACGTTATGGTAAGAACATAACTTCTATATGTTAAGTTGTCTATCTCGCCTTCATTCTTGCTGGATGGGACCGCCCCTAGCACCTTGTCCCGGTGGCCTAACGGAACAGACTCCTGAGAACAGTGGAACCAAAATTAGCTCTATGCCTAGAAGCTAAATCCAACTTATAATGAGAAATAAAAGTGTGAGGAGTAGCCCAAGTAGCCGCTGCACAAATGGTATCAATAGGCAGTCTGTCTTGGAAGGCTAAAGAAGTAGCCAAAGCTCTGGTGGAATGGGCTTTAGGTTTATTAGGCAATTTTGTTGTCTAATTTCATATACCAGGAAATCAAAGATGTTAGCCATCTGGATAATGATACCTTTGAAACTGAAAGTCCCTTTCTGTTTTCGCATAGGAGACAAACAGCTGATCAGATTTTCTGAATTGTTTTGTTCTATCCAAGTAGTACCTCAATTGACGATGAACATCCAGGCAGTGTAATTTTGTTCAGACCTATTGGAATACTCTGGAAAAAAGACAGGGAGGTCAATGCTTTGGTTTAGATTTGATGTCGAGACCACCTTAGGCAAAAAGGACGGTTAGTTCGTAAGGATACTCTGTCCTTATGAAACAAAAGATAAGGAGGACGACAACTGAGTGCTTGAAGCTCTGAAACTCTTCTAGCTGATGTAATAGCTACCAGAAAAAGAGTTTTCCATGATAACAATTTTAAGGAACAGGAAGCTGCAGGTTCGAAAGGGGAAGAATCAAAGAAGCAAGAACTAAATTTAGGTCCCAAGGAGAAGGAGGATTTCTTATAGGAGGTCTGAGAAGAAAAACTCCTTTCAAAAAGGCTTTGCAGAGTTTGTGGGACATTAGGGCAGATTCAGAAATACCCACATGAAAGTTAGAAATAGCTGCCAATTGAACTTTAAGTGTAGAGTGAGATGAACCTGCATGGAAGAGTTCAGCTAGAAAATCAAGGACTAGTTGGATGGAAGCGGTGAAAGGATCTATGTCCTTTCCTTGTGCTCAATATGAGAAGCGTTTCCACTTACTCAAATAAATCTTTCGAGTGGAAGATTTATGGGAAGCTATCAATATATCTCTAACAGAGTGAGATAATTGAGGAAGCCTGGCTAAGGTAGGAACTGGAGGAACCAAGCAGTGAGGTTCAGAGAGGGAGGAGCGATGAAACTGACCCGACTGATGGATCAAAAGATCTGAACTAGGTCCAGCTTCCACGGTCGCTCCAAGAGAAAACGATGTAGAAAGGGGAACCACACTTGTCGAGGCCAGTAAGGAGCAATGAGGATCAATGAGGCCTTCTGAGCGATAGCTTTCTGAATTACTTGAGAGATCAGTGGGAAAGGAGGAAATGCATACAGAAGTCCCCGGGCCAAACTTGGACTAGAGCGTCTCTGCTGGGTTGGCCTGGTAAAGGAACAGAGTGAAATATTCTCTGCACTTGCTGTTTTGGGGAGTAGCAAAAAGATCGCAGCAAGGCTGACCCCACTTGAGAAAAATTTCTCTTACTACAGAGTCTTTCAGAGACCACTCGTGAGGCATGAGAATAGCTCTGCTCAACTTGTCCGCAATATGATTGGACTTCCCGGGGATGTGCGTTGCTATCAGAAAACGCTGAGAAGAAATCGCCCATTGCCACAGTCTGAGTGCTTCTCGACACAGGGGTATGATCTGGTTCCGCCTTGTTTGTTGATGTACCACACTACAGACATATTGTCTGTCTGGATTGCAATTGTTCCCAAGGGAAGAGAGTCTTGAAGGGCTTGCAACGCTAAAAGCACTGCTCTCATCTCCAGAACATTTATGTGCAAGTGGCATTCGTTTGGTTGCCATGTGCCCTGGACTGTCCTGCCCTGATAATGCCCCCACCCGATCAGGGAGGCATCCGTTGTCAGTGTAGCAACCGGAGGAGGTGGAACAAAAGGTCTTCCCGACAGGAGATGGGGAAGACATCCACCACATGAGATGCTTTTGCACGCGTGATCACAATGGTGTGAGACATTGGAAGTTCCTGGTATGACCATTGAGTAAAAAGCATCCACTGAAGGATCCGCATGTGGTATCTGGCTAATGGAAGGAGAGGTATGGCGCTGCCATAATTCCCAACACCTTTAGAACTAACCTGGCTTTGATTCTGTTGTTGTTGAGAAGGAGTGATACCAATTTGTGAATGTCTGATATCCTTTGATGTGTTAGCCTTGCAGACATGTTTATCGTATCTAGATTTGCGCCTATGTAGGTTATAGTACGACAAGGCGACAAAACAGACTTTTCGCAATTTATTGAAATACCCAGTTTTTGACAAACGCGAAAAGTATAATCTCTGGCCATCAGAAGGAGATGCTTGGTGGGAGCTGTGAGGAGCCAGTCGTCCAAATATGGAAACACCTGGAATCCTTGTCGTCTCAGGTGAGAAGCTACCACTGCCATGCATTTGGTAAACACCCGGCAGTGGTGAGACCAAAGGGCAGGGCCCTGAACTGAAAATGACTGGTTCCCAGCCTGAAGCGGAGGAATCTTCTGGAGCGTCTGTTCATTTTTATGTGATAGTACGCATCCCGAAGGTCTATAGAGCACATCCAGTTTCCTTTGCCCAAAAGGGGAAGGATGGATTGCAGCGTGACCATCCGAAATCTTGTTTTCTTGACTGATTTGTTCAAGACACTGAGATCCAAAATCGGTCTCCAGTCCCCTGTTTTCTTTGGAACTAAAAAGAACCTTGAGTAGATTCCGGATCCTTGTTGGTCTGCTGGCACTGGCTGAATTGCTCTTTTTGCAAGCAGTTTTGAAATTTCCAAAGCTGCTAGATCCCTTTGAGCGGGTGGAACATCTGGAAGGGATTTTTTTGACTGATTTGGAAAGCGAAGAAAGGGGATAGAATAGCCTTCGAAATGATGGACTGTACCCATTTGTCTTGAGTCAGGGATAGCCAGGCTTCTGGGTACAGTGACAATCTTCCCCGACTGCCTCCGAAGATGGGCAGTCGGGCAACACCTCAGGGATGCTGAAAGGGCTTGTCAGGAAGGCTTCCCGATTGCCCTGGTTCTGCGGACCCCTGCCCCTAGGGCGGCGTCTACCATTGTTATTCCCACCTCTGCCTTTGGTAGGAAAACGACTCTGTCGTCAGGCGAAGTCCCTTGAGATTGTTTACGGAACCACATCTTTCCACCCTTCTGGCCTTTGGGGTAAGGCCTGGAAGGAGTCGAAACGGACTCTGACGGCAGAAAGGGTCTTGCCATCAGTCTCGCACCTAGTCAGGGTTTCTTTCACTTGAGGACCAAAGAGAGATGATCCATCAAAAGGGGAGTTCGTGAAAGACGTCTTGAAAGGGTCCGCAAATTGCATAGCCGCATCCAGGCGTGCCTACGTAAGGCCACACCTGTCCCTGCGGCTCTGCTCGCTCCATCAGCCGCGTAAGAAAGGAGGCGCATGGAGGAGTTGGATATGGAATTAAGGGTAGCCAGCTGCGTGTTCATCTTGTCTTGGAAACCCGCAGCTGTAGGATCCTTTAACATTTCACTCGCTTCCTTGATCAAGTCCCTTTGAAGACGAGTAAAATGGCACAGGTAGTTCAGCGAACGCATGGTAAATGTCGCTGAGGAGAACATCCGCTTCCCGTACCTATCCATGGACCTAGATTCCTTGTTAGGTGGATGGACAGGTACTGAAGGATCAGCTAGTTCCTTCTTTGTGGCAGCAGCTACCACCATAGCATCCACAGAAACTCCTTTTGTTAGAAATTGCTTGTCTGCTGGAGCTGTTATGAACTTAGAAGGTCTCCTGGGAGTGGGGTCCACTGAATCAGGAGCCGTCCATGCCTTCTTAGCAACCACCTGCATGAGGGGGTCAAGGGGGGGGGACACCCAGGAGGTGGAAGGACGAGAGCCAAACGCCTCAAGATACACAGATTCGTCCTCCGAAGGGTTGAGGGCTGGCCAATTTCCCTCTGTTTCAGGATCTCCAGAATGTCTGCAAATGAGACATCTTCAGAAGGGGAACGGGGAACCCTCAGAATCATCCAAATCTCTGTCTGACGTGATGGCCTCAGGTGAGTCAATGTGTTTCCTCTTACACTTCCTCTTCCGCCGGCGCTCTTCTGCCAAATCAGGAGACGCCTCGGAAGAGGATGAAACCCCCACAGCGGCCTCCTCAGGAGCTGGCTCTCTGCGGTCCGGGATGAGGGAGTGAGTCGACTTACCCTGAGGCACCATAGAGGGAGGGGCGGACGGAGCCGACTGTGGAGTAGAGCCAGGCTCTAACACACTCCGCATGACCTCGAATGCACCCCTGTCAGGCAGAGCCAGAGGTCCCCGCTCCGAGGAGCTAAGAACCCCCCTCGGCACCGACAGTGATGGCTCCGAGGCCGATGTCGAGCCGAACTCACCAGCCGAAGCCCGAGAGGGAGAGGGGTCGGACAAGGGTCCGATGCCACTCACCCCTCGGAGCCGACGAGGAAGTCCGGCGCCGAGATTCCTCCAAAGAAGAAAACGGAGCCGACGACGGAGCCGAAGACAATTGTATCGGCTCCGACGTAATCACAGTCTCGGTTCTGACACGACCCGGCTCCGAACTCAAGAGAGTCGAAGGAGGAAAATGTTGATGGACCGGGCAGGCATCGACTGATGAGTCGGGCTCTGAAGCATCTGGGCCAGTGCCTCGGACTTAAGTAGTCGACTCACTACCCTCTGAAGGTCATGATCCGACAGCCTCGATGACCTAGAGGAGTGAGACCTTTGGCTCCGTTCAGACAGCAGGGGAGATCCTGGAGCCGAATGAACGGAGCCAAGAGATGGTGACATGGACCTCTTCCTAGTTGTCGGCTCCGAAGGTCTGGTCAGAGCCGACACGGGAACTTCTATAACCTCGGCTCCGGCCGGAGTCGAGGGAGCCACAGAAACTGTGGACTGAGACTTATCGGCTCCAGCCGGAGCCGATAAAGGCAAAGGTTGAGAAACCTGAGGTCTCGGCTCAGATGCCGGAGCCGAAGACCTTGCCTTAGAGGGCTTCCCTGTTGAAACAGACAGGGAATCCTCTGGCTTGAGTAAGCCTCTAAGAATTAATTTATTCTTTCTTTCCTGCAGGACCCTGGGGCTGAAGCCATGGCACACAGCACAGGAGTCCTGCAGGTGCAAAGGCCCCAGACAATAGACACAAGAAGTGTGAGCGCCTGTCAGAGACATTTTCTGACAGCACGCATCACACTTCTTGAATCGAGACCTTTGCTTCTTTAGACATTTTTCTGAACAGGTGTACACAAACACACACACAAACACACTAGTTATACCCTGTCAGATTAATACAATAAAAAATAGTAATACTAGTAATTTAAACTACAATAAACTAGTATAAACACACACACTCCACTAGGGAAGGAAAGGCCTATAGGCCCAAGGGAAGAACCAAGGTTCTTGGGGAAAGAAACGGAAATTTTTTGGGTAGGGAATAAAAGTTTTCTAACCTACACTAAATAAGTAAAAATATTAAATAAAAGGGGTTTTTAAAGACTAATTTTCTCAAGAAAATAGTACTCACCAGGAACCGGTAGAAACAACCAACCTCGAAGCTGTAGCGGCAAACGAGATCTGAGGTAACTCTCGCCTAGCATTGTGGGATATAAGGGGAGCCTCGAGCCGGTGGAACCAACTCTCGAGCTTTTAGAGTGGCCGAGTCGGAGCCGAGGTCGGCTCCGAACCCATCCAGCAAGAATGAAGGCGAGATAGACAACTTAACATTGTGCAACAGAGGTAAACATACAGTGAAGAAAAAAAAAGAAAGAATGGGGCAAATTTTTTTGTAGGGGACAGAAAAAAAGAAGTGGGGCAAGTATGCAGTCAAACAGAATAGACAAAAGGGAGATTAATGAAGAAATGCCCCAATATGTGGAGCAAGTTAGAAGGCTGAAGTTAAAAAGGATGAATAAATTATGGGAAGAAGGGCGCATGGGTACTAGGTGGAACGTGGATGGTTCAATTCAGGCTTGAGGAAATATCAACTAACAAAAGAGGTTGGCAGTACACAGAAATGCATGTCCAGAGGAAGTGATGCAATGTACAGCATAACAGGTCTTCAGAAGTGCAACGAAAAACAATGTATAGAAGGGATAGAGGCAACTGGGGCCAGCAGTAAAATCTGAACGCTCACTTGACTTAATCTTCGTAAATCTGAAGGTTTCCATGTCCTGCAGTTTCTATTCACACTGAGAAATCTTCTCTGTCGAACTACTTGACATTCTCTGACAATAACCACTGCTGCATCCGATTAAGTGGCAGAAATTAATGTTTTGTAATTAGGTACTTGATGCTAAATGTGGTTTTAAAACTTAAAAACAGAACGATAAGCACAACTTGATATGACAAAAAAAAAAAAAAAAAAAAAAACATTCAACAGCATTTCTGGCTCATGAAGCACTGTTGTTTTCTTGAACAAGAATGACTCCTAAAAAAAAAGACAGCTTCAAGTATCACATTAGAAATGCAATACGTTATGCAGAAAGGACCATTTTCTGAACGAATAAACTGTAGTTAGTCAGGAAAAAATTAGTTTAAGTGAATAGGTCACTCAATCTGATCACAGTCGAGGACACAGAAAACAGCAAAGTGTCAAGTGCAGTGATACATAAGACGTATACATGCATTAGACTTTTAAAGAATAGGTAACAACCGATAAATATTACCCATGTCACTGTCCAAGGGTACATGCTATGGGTGCATTAAAACTGCAATGGTTAAATGCTATAACAGTGACACACACACACAGACACACACAAGACACACACACACAGTCTACCTACCTTGCAGAAAATGTTAAATGGATTTTTTTTTACTTTGCTCTTTTCTTCGATTGTAACTGTGTAGCTGTCATCCTTGAAACAGTCTAGGTTTGTCTGTATTAAAAGACTACAAAGAAAGAGAAATACATTCTCTTCATAGCAGTCCTAGCACCACTGTGAGGGTAATCAAGGTGCTCATCTTGTGCGTGTATGTGTGTGTGTGTGTGTGTGTGTGTGTGTGTGCGCGTGCACATGTGTGCATGCATATGTGTGTGTGTGCATGTTTGTGACGGAGTGTGTCCAAAGTAACAAGTCTTCCATGATCACACACCCACTACAATGGAAAAGGTTTGCAAAATTGCTGATGTAAGTAAAGGGATTAAATACAGCTGGTGGTTTAACTACAGACATGACAAAAAGAGGCTTCTCTGGGGTTCCAGCCATTAAATAACTGATGACAAACTGAATATAAAACATAATCCTAATGACAGGCAAGGCTGGGACCTAAAGGATATGGTAGGTCATACTGGCAGAAAATAAGATAATCTAATTCAGAAGGGTGCAAGTCCTTTGGCATCTCGGGAGACAAAACAGAGGCAGTCTAGGATTTTGATGTGTGTATCTACTGCTGTATGGTAGATTTTTTTTTCTTTTATGGTCTGGTGAATGTGCACCCCTCAGGGAGTATTCACGACTAACAACTCAATTTCAATGCTACAGTCAGACAGATGACACCAGATCCCCATTTGGCAGTGGGTCTTTTGATTCAGCAAACATCTACATTAACAAACTGTTTTAAGTTTGGTAAAGTAATGGTTAAGAAGCTCTTACCCAGAACAATGTTACTTATACAAGTTAAGGCAAAAGCCAGAGTTAGAATAACTAGCATTCATACCAAGATGATGGCTTTTGTATACACCTGTAACTTCCTGGACCAAAAGGTAGATGAACAGAAGATTAGTACTATATGCATCTCAAGAAAATACCCTAAGAATGAGCCACTGCTCCCCACTTTGCTAATGCAGAAATGAGATTTGTAAAGCATACACATTCTCCCATCTCTGGCAAGTGACAAAAAGCAGCTTAAAAGTGAATCTTTTTTTTTTCCAGGAAGGTCTTTTTTTCTCATTTCTGACTGAGGAAGTACAATGAGTGGATAAGCACTTGGCTTCTTTTTCAAACTTTTTTCTTTAGATTTTTTTTCTCTCTTGGGGTCTCATTAATGTTTCCCTTTAATCACATGCTGGGTTTGGTGCCCTTTTCTTCCACAAAAAAATGATTATTTCTCAGGTTTCTGGAAGCAGGCTGGGATTTACCTTACTGATCTGATAGCCTATTTCCTTTTTTCTCCATATCGACATTCAAAAAAAGAAATAATCAGACAAGAGGTGATGAAAGAAAATGATCTAGGCTGGCTGAAACTGCAGTCATACAAGTCTTTTCCTTCTGCATCATGCAGTCATGAATTTCTATGACATGAATGACATAAGGCACATCAATTAACTACACAACCAAAATACAACATAGAGGAAATGCTGGTAAATACCTTGTGTTGTGCATACTAGCACAAAAACATGATATGCTAAAGGAGAACAAATGCAACACAAAATCCTAGCAGATAATAGTGTAAAAAATAAAAACAAGGACATCCACCCAACACAACATGCATATCCTATATCAGCAAATAACTGAAGGATTTAAGAGGGTCTCTTTGCATTGAGATGATCATGGCGTAACCTATTGGGAAGCTGCCCCTGGCAGTTTAGTTCATGAAAAAATGTAAAGGTCAACAACGGGTATCAGAATAGCACCTATGTAAAATGTTAATTAAATAGCATAATATACATTTACTGTATACAGAGAAAATACACAGAATAAAGTATGTTCATACATTACCTTCAGCTCAAAGACAGGTGTGTCAATAGTCTCAGCCCCATGACGTTTGAAGCAATTAATAATAATGTTGAAAACTTTCTCTCGAATGGCCGTTTGTTTTGGGTTGTAATCCCTGGTACCCTGAAATTAGTACAAGGAAATAAGATTAAAATGCAGGTGGGGTATAATTCATCTTAAAAATGCAGACCACATTAACAAATTAACAGGTAGAGAACACATACTTTTGTCAAAAAAAAAAAAACAAAAGATGTACTGGATTACTTGCCTGTCAATCTGTTTCAGGGCAGCAATAAGTCAAGGGGGGGCAACATATCCATCTCCTGCCCAAGTATTCACCAGGAAGACATGTCAAACAAATACAACCTATTTACATTACTTATTTTACATTTGTTAATAGGGCCACAGAGCAGAAATTGTACACCATTAAATTATCAAGGAAGAGCACTGTAGTGAAAGAGCAATATTTTTCTTTATTGTTTCGCTCTTGAGCCTGACGACCACTGAGTCTCCCACAGAGAAGTCCATTAATTCCCCGGTACTAGATATACCCAGTACTGTATGGGGGTAATAGCCTTCTGGAAGGGCAGACATTGAGGTAGCCATGAGGAATGTTTGCATTCTCACTTGCATTCTGGCAACTGAGGGTGTTTCTATAGGCTCTATCCGCACTGGTCGATGAGCGGCGAGTACTTGAGTCACCACAACTACCTCCTATGCCTCGTTCTATGCACGTGTGCATGCTTTTCCGCACACATGTTAACAAGGGATAGCAACACTGGCTTTAGACCACCAACCCATGTTCTCGCATTCCACAACTCCTGCCATGCGAGCCTTCTCTTGTACTCGCGTACATTAGCGGATGGGGAGCCACCACCCCTCCAGGATTAGTCAGCTGGTAAGAAATGATCATTCTGTCATCCCAGCACCAGAGTCCCTACTTGTACTTGGGGAGGCAGGGTCTCAGTCAGGGCTTCATACCTCTAAACCAAAAATCAAGGGTTGGTACAACAGTAACAGCAGACAATGCAATATAACTGTGAAATGCAAACAACAAAAATAAAGCAAACAGAGGTTATAAAAGGTGACATATTTGTGACTGCAGCAAACATTGTTGATGGAGGTTATAAAAAAATCTGATCTTCAATGACAATTTGCCAAAGAAAAATATACAATTAGTTCAGTATTAAAAAGTACAGTTGCATATGTCCTACGTACTTGTGGCAGTAGTTTGAATTCCTCACTGCCTCAGAGCATTTTGGGTAATCTTCCAATGCAACCCAATACTGGCCAGATTTCAAAAGCTCAGACTCCCCTCCTCCTCACTTCCTGCGGCTGAGTATATCCTGAGAGGGAAGTAAATGTTCAGGCTTTTTCACCTCAGAAAAGGAAAGGAAAGTACCTGAAGCCAGAATCACCTAGCAAGAGTGAATTTGCAGCCAACCACAATATCAGCTACAACTAAATCAAATGGCAGAATCCTACGTCATCTATGCATAATGTGGGGGGTGGCAGTTGGCTGCTGCCACTGAGACAGCGAGGAATTTAAACATCTACTAATAAAGGTAAGTAGGACTTGCATGGCTGTACTACATTAATCATTCCCACTGCCTCTGTGGCATTTTGGGTAGATTCACAAAGCTTACCCTACCTGGGAAGTGGAAGGATCAAGATCCAGGAGCCTGGAGAATGGTCCTAGCAAAGCCTGCTCTGGACCTTGTAAAGAAATCCAGTTTGTAATGCTTTGTGAAGTTATGAACAGAGGACCAGGCTGCCACCTCTAGAATGCTTCAAGAGCTAATCTCTTTCCAATATGGTATCGAAAAAGATAAGACCCTATTCATCCAGTGAGCTTTAACCCTGCTTGGAGGAGATTTAGCATGGCAGGAGCCACAGAAAACAACAGCAGAAGACAACCATCATGCAACAGTTTGTTTAGTGACAGACTGACCTTTCTTGGTCCCTGTATAGGGAATAAACAGCAGTTCAACATTCCTATTGAGCTTTGTTCTATCTTGGTAGTACATCCAAGGTATGTAAAATCTTTTCTCCCTTGTTTTTTTGAATCAGAATAGAACAGTGGGAGATTGAAGACTTGATTCAAGGAAAATTCATAAACAACTTTAGACATGAATGATGGCTTAGTGTGCAACACAACCCTATCCTTGTGAAAAAAATCACATAGGGCTGGCCCACCATGATAGTTTGCAGCGCAGAGACTTGCTTTGCAGACATCATAGCAAGAAGTAAAACAGTCTTCCAAGTAATCAGCCATAAAATCAGCCTGAGATGCAGGTTCAAAAGGAGGCAAGGTCAATTTTTCAAGAAAAAAGTTGACATCCCACGGTGGAGGAATTTGCTTTCAAGGGAGTCTCATGTGAAACCCTCCTTTTATAAACTGTGTGACCAAAAAAAACAGACAAAAGAGGGGTATCCCATGGGCAGAAAGTCTGAGAGGCCACAAGATGCACTTTGATACAAGCATATGGCAAATCAAACTCACACAAATTTCAAAACCAGAGATATCGAAATCCTCTCGGGACCTCTGTTGCTGGCTAGGCACCACCTAAAAAACCTCTTCCATTTGTAAATGTAAGAGTAAATACCTGCTGCACATCCTCATGGAACTAGTGCCCAAAAGGTACAAAAATAGAATCAGTCTATCAGTTGCAATTGGTATAAGCTGGGATGCACCATTCGCCCCTCACGCTGTGTGAGGAGATCCAGTCTGTGAGTAAGCTTGTGGTAACTGCCCTTGGCCAGTTCCATTAAAAGGGAGAACCAACTTTACCTTGGCAAAAAGGGGGTTACCCCAATGATCTTTGGTAATTTTTTCTGAATCTTTAGAAGTGCCTTGGGAATCATTGGAAAGGAGGGATGCATACATCTCATCTGACATGGGAATGATAAAATATCCATCTTCCAAGCTTGTCTGCAAGAATGTCTTGAAAATAATTTTTCAATTGCCTGTTTTGAAAAGAGGTGAACAGATCTGCTTCAGGTGTTCCCTACAACTGGATCGAGTCCTGGAAGACCACTACATGGAGCTTTCATATGTGAGGGTCTGTTTAGGATTTGCTTAGTCTGTTTGCCAATATGTTTTATTCTGACGGAATGTATGAGACCCAAAGAGTCAGAGAATGCTGTAGAGCCAGCTCCCAGCCCATCACTGCCAACTGGCAAAAAGGGTACAACCTTGTACCTGCCTTACATGTTCAGGTAGCACTTCACTGTAGTGTTGTCTGACTATTAGAACAGGACCCACAGTCCATATGTGGTGAAGGACTTTAAAGGCATGAATCACTGCCAACATCTCTTTTATGTTTATGTGCTTTACCATGTCCTGAGGACCAGACAAGCCTTTTACTTAAATTTCCATGGACACTGCTCCCCATAAGAACAGACTGGACTGGGGTCTGAAGAGAGAAGGGAGTCTGTATTCAGAGACAGATGATCCCTCCACCACTGCAGTTCGTGTTTCACAAATCCCCATACCCGGAAATCTAAGGGATGAAGGTGGTGGATCCAGCAGTTCCAGTACCACTGAATCTCTCTCGTGTAGTCTATAGTGGTATCATGAAGATCACTGATGCCATGATGCCCAAAATTTTGAGAAACTTTCTTGCTGAGGCCATGTCTAGAAGAGAGAAATCCAAGAAAATGACCTGATAAGTCAGAACTTTGTATTCCGTCAAGGTGGTCATCTTTTTTAGTGTGTCTATCAAACAATCCAGGAAAACAATCCATTGAGAGATGTGAGGAAAGACTTTTGACCGTTCAAAAAATGAAGCCCAGATGGGAAAGGAGGGATGCAACCCTGTCCTAAGGACTCCAAGAACCTGGATACAGAAACTGCACAAAACAGCAAGTGGTCTAAATAATGAAAAATGGGGATGCCTGGCGTTCATAAGAAGTTACCAGGCTAGCGGCCCTAGAGCCTTTCTAAGCCTAGCGATGTTACACCTGGGTTGCCCCAACTGTCCTTGGTTAGACAGATGTACTTTACAGATCAGCATCGACTACCCCTGTCCATGAAGGACATGGGTGCCACCCCCAGGGTGAATTTGCAGTCACCCATCCATCTGTCTAGGTTGCGTATGAATAGGGTCATTGAGGAGCTCTGCTTCACATGAACTAGAAGTTTATTACAGAGCAGTAGCAATCTCTGGGAGACATACCTGCCTATCCAGCATGTTCTGTTAATGTCACTGCCAAGGTTGAGACCCCTAGAGCAAGTGACTCTAATGCCATTTGACTTGCAGATGTGCAGTATTTCCATCAGATCGGGGTCAGAGACTGTCCTATAAAGCCAGGCACAAGTTGCCTCTCTGTAACCTATATGATGCACAGTACAGTGACAGGGCTTTCAGTCTATCCACGTAGATCATGGTTTGAAGGCCCTGTATCTTCTTAGTGAAAAACCTCTGTGGCCTCTCCACTTGCTGCAGGTGTCTGGTGAGATACCTGCAGGAGGAAGCATTGTATTCTATTAACGGTCTGATTAGGGTCGAGTAAAGTGGGGTTATAACATCCTTACACCTAGATGCAATGCCTTTACTTATGATGCACAATGTAGAAGACTTTCCATACCACCATGGAAACTGTCAACTTGTGGTCCCAGATCTCGTAGCACTGGGTTTGAACTTAAAGGGGTGCTGTCAATATTGTAATTAGTGGGGAATTCTGCGTTGCCAAATGGGATAATAGTGGACTTTTTTTGTATTTAGTTTTAGACTGTGACTTTGGCACCAGTCATTTGTTTGCGTTAGCCCCTCCTATAATATATTAACATCATTGGGGGACTCAATGACTGTACCCAATTTACAATCATCAGTGAACTTAGTAAGCCAAAGGCTATCTGCTTTAGCCTGGACTTCTGAGAAATAGATTCCAAGTAGCAAATGGCCCAGTAGAGATCCTTGCGGTAGGCCACTGACGATGGGTCTACCGGTAGAGGTGGAGTCACCAACTCTGACAGTATGTGTTCTGTTGTTGAGCCAATTAGCTACCCATCTAGTAATGTAAGGGTTAACACCTAGCTGGGAGTCTTTTTCAATGATACCCGAGTGAGGGATTGTGTCAAAGGCTTTGGCTAGGTCCACATAGGCAGTACACAACATCTTACCTTCATCCAGGGCTTTCATAACTTTCTTGAAGAAGTTTACCAGGTTCAGGAAGCACAATCTACCCTTGACAAAGCCAAACTGGGTTGGGTCTAGAGTTTTAAGGTCATCTATGTCCTTGTTGATAAGATCCATGATGATCCTTTCCATGGCTTTTCAGATGAGGCTGGTTAGACTTATGGCTCTATAGTTCCCAGGGTTGGTTGATGGTCCCCCTTTATGCATAGAAATTACTGTTGCTGTTCTCCATTCTGCTGCTACAAAGCCAGTTCTCAGGCTATGGTTAAAGCAAATGGGAAGTGGGTCAGTTAGGTCCTGTTTTAGATTGCTTAGTAAGCAACCTGGGATGTTATCTGGTCCTATTGAGGCAGTGTTTTTGAGAGCACAGATATGACGATCTGCAGAGATACTATGTAGAGAACTGGTGTCAAGTATGCTTTGGGGTATGGCTGGTGGGGATAGGGGGTGAAGTTTGCACCAAATCTGTAATCCAATAGGTTGATAATTTCCTCCGGTACAATGTGATTAGTACCATCTACTACCAATTCGGCACACAGCTGGGCACTCACTTTTAGATTTTGGACACACTTAAAGAAAGCCTTATGATTGTTCTTGGCTAGGGATGCTATTTTAGCTTCATAACTAGCTTTAGAGGACCTTACAAGACTTCTGATTTGTTTGTTCAGTCTGTGGAGGGAATTCTTCCTCTGCACAGGCAGGTGCCTCTTGGTTCTTGGACATCAGTTTCTTCCTTGTTATACAATCTGTTTAAACTAGATGTCCATCAAGGTGGCTTGTTTTATTTCGGGAGGGCCTCGTTTTAATCCTGTCAGGTACAGCAGAGTCTATACAGTTGCTAAGATGAATATACATGGCATGTGTGTACATCTCTGCATAGGAGTCATTGTTGCCTGTGATTGCAGAGGGTATAACACTTTTATACCATCACTTAGTGGGCTGTAGTTTGCTTTGGAGACGTTCCTTAATTTTTTTGTTCCTTTGGGGGGTGGGGTCCAACAGTTACTTTGAATGAGACTGATTTATGGTCCCACCTTACCAAGGAGGGCATCACACAGGGGGCAGTGCAGGGACCACTCATGTTGGTGAGTACTATGTCAAAAACATTAGAGCCCCTTGTGGGGGTGCAGACTATCTGTTCCAGAGCACTTGCATTGACAAAATCTAGGAACCTCTGGGTGACCATGTTTGAGCTTGTGCCTGTTACCCAGTCAATGGAGGGATAATCGAAAGCTCCCATGACTAAAAGTGTTGAGGTGTACAGAGAGTGATTCCAATAAGTCCAGGTAGGCATTGTGCATCTCTTGGTTCATGGAGGGGTCCTACAGTTAGCAATGATGTGGTAGGGTGTTTTGCCTACAGTTAATTGGGCATGGAGTAGTTTGAGAGAGTTGCACTGTTTGACCAATCTGAAGGTGTACTTGGCTTGGTTCTTTTATGCTCATTTTGAGGTAAGAAGGTGTGGAAGGCATAGCAGCCTTGCACACCTGGGGTGTTCTCTGCAGCCTTGAACCATGTTTCAGTAACTGCAGACACACCACATTCTTTCAAGATGAGGAGTGCTTCCAGAAGGTGCAGTTTTGGGTTTAGACTCCTAGCATTAAGCAACAGAACTTTGAGTTCGTCTTGAGTGGATTTGCTATGTAGAACATTTTGTCGTTTTGACATTGCCTAAAAAAGGCACTATACGGGGAGACAAGCACCTTAGACAGTATCCGAAAGCCTAGGGGAGACGGATGCAGACAATCTTTGGCAAAGCACCGTGGCCTGTCAACAATGTCTTCCCAGGCTGACAAATAATGGATGCCCCTAGAATCAAATTAGAAGCTCAGCCAACTGTTGAAGTCAATCATTTTTTGTTTATATTGTAGCATCATCCTGGGTGAAGGTAGAATGCTGCTTAGGGCTAGGGTCATACCGGCCTGGGACACAATCTGAAAGTTCAGTCATGTCTCTCTTCATATAGTCCAGGGAGATGCATCTCAATTCATTCAACCCAACATGGACTAAGACAGAGGCATAATGGTACTTGTTGAGTGACCTGAGTGCATGTGCGATCTGACGGATCCTGGCACCCAGTAGGCAGCTGACCATGACCTTCTTGTCCAGCATGGTGAGGGGAACATCTGTGGGTCTCACTATGGAGTCTTTTATACCAAAGACATTAGGTTTTGAGGTGTTTTGCCTTAGGGGCTTATTTGGTGAGACACTGATATGTGTGTTACATGCAGTGGTTTCTATACCTGGTGAGATTTGTGCGCTTGGGAGGTCTCTGATCTTTTGGTTGGCTGCTAGTAAGCACCTTGAGTTTGTGCGTCCTGAACTTGTGTGAGAGGTGAAGTGCATGAGCTGACAACCTGTCTGATGTCTTGTTTTCTGTTACATGAGAGGACGGTTTCCAATTGATAGTGTAATTACATCTCACATATATGGTATTTGTTTGTTTCAGAACTAAGTGGTTGTCAATACACATAAAGCAATTTCTACATTGCCTCAGGATGCCCAAGTCAATCAGGCCGGCCGGAGAACTTGTGGGAAAGTGACCATCCATAATGGCAGGCTTATATAGTAGTACTTCTGGAGAGTGGGCAAGTTAGACCAGTTTATGATGTTGGAATAACAGAGGGGCTTATTCTGTTCATAGGTTGGTACAAGGCTATCGGCCCTAGGGCCTATACAAGCCTAGCCATAACAATTCCCTGGATATTTCTTCCCACAATATTTACTTCCTTGGACCCCTATCTAGCAGGGCGACTGACTTGATCCCCAGGGTGGATTTCCTATCTCCCATCTAATCGTAAAGGTTCCTTCTGAAGAGGGCCAAGGAGGCACTCTGCTTGACATGTATTGGCAGTCTATTCCAGAGTATGTGGAGTCTCTGGGTCAGGAACCTATCCCTCCAGCATGTTTTGTTCATTGTGATGACAAGGTTTATATCCCTGGAGCGTGTGGCTCTGAGGGATTGGGATTTCTTTAAGTGTAGCATGGCCAGCAGCTCTGGGTTTGACATGACCTTGTATGTTAAGCAGAGATTGCCTCTGAGTAGACGATATGCCACACAGTATAGCTGGAGTTTTTTTAGATGGTATCTGCTTTAGGCCTGTGATTCTTTTAGTGAGATATTTCTGTGGCCTTTCCAGCTGTTGCAGATGTCTTGTGAGGTACATACCAAATGGTGTGTTGTACTCTATAATGGGTCTAATGAGGGATGAGTACAGTGGGACAATGACCTCCTTTTTTCTGGATGCAGTTGAGTTGCCTGCAGAGCAACTGAGGACTTGGGAGGGTTCTTTTGACAGACGTCTGGAGGAAATTTTAGTCTGCAGGTGTTTGTATCTATACAAGGCAGCACTAACCTTGGTTGTGTGATGCACAGCTATGGACAAATGTGAGGCTTAAATCTAGGCAAAATTCAACAGTTTTAAGACAAACTACCAGTGGGAAAGCCCCAAACTGAGCCTTTCACCAGCAATCCCCAACTAAGATGGAACCAGAGCTACACATTTCTGCCACAAGAATGCAGGGAGGCCCTCTTAATTGAAGATGACCGGTACTGAGCAAAGTAACACCAAACAGTCTAGATTCGGCAACAGAATTTCAAGTGTAGAAAAAAAATGCAGACACAATCAGCAGAAATGAAGCATCAGTTCAAATAAATCCAGTTAAAGTGCAATACAGGCTTGAAATACACTTATTTTTCAGTGGTCTGTAGTATGCAACTACTGGGGCCAAACAATCTGTAATCACATGAGTTGCAGTAGACAGCCCAAAGGTTAATGCAGAAAAATGATAATGCAAGCCAGACATGTCAAATCTCAAACAATTCCTGAAACTGGGAGTAACAGGAATATAAGCATCCTTATTATCTGCAATCACCATTAAACAGTCGTCTGGAAGCAACACTGACAGAATACAAGGTAAATACTTTGAATTTCAGAACTATTTCTAAGGTGTTTCAAAAGGACAAATCCAAGACTGGTCACCAGGAGTGTTCCTTTTGTGGTACCAAAATGATTCTGGAGTAAATTCTTTTACCTTGTATACAGCAGGTACTGGTTCTGGGACCCCTGCTTCTACCATGTGATGGAGAGCTGAAGGAAACAGCTCTGTCTGGTCTGCTGGGTGCGGAGAAATTTTCGTGAAAAGGGAGGATTTTCTGCCCACTGCAAAGTACATTACCTCCGAATTATTCTCAGAACCCATTTCTCTGAGACTACTTGCAGCCAGGATGCTGGGTTGAGAGTGAGCCTGGGTGAAGGAGGAAGAGAGGGAAAAGGCAGGAGAGCAGGGGTGCTTTATCACTCTGTACAGTCATTCTTTTTCAAAGGTTGAGCATTTTTCGGAAAAGAATCCCTTGTTTGGTTTCAAAGAATTATCCTCTTGCCTTTTACTTTTGGATCCCAGACTTTGGTTTGGTTTGGATTTTTGTTTGTTCTGCCATTTGAAGGAAGATGCCTTGTCTGGGGAGAAAGTGGGTACATGAAACGGCCTACATACCCCATGCATTAAATTGCCTCCGTCATCCCACTGTTTCGGGCCCTTCTACACAAGATTCTCAAACACCAATTCATAACTTAAAAGATGGATTTGGAATTTCAGCTTTTAAACAAACAGAGAAGTTCTAATTACGTAAGCAAGTATACTGTCTTAACACAACAGAAGCAGCAGTGTTCTCAAGACTTTATCTGCACATTCAAGTACACCTCTCAAAGCATGTTTCAAAAACAAGTCAAATTAGAAAATTTTATTCATATAGACTTTTGCTCTGAGGGCAAGGATGCAGTAAAATCACACTGCAAAATAAATCTCTGCATATAGTCTTGATTATCTAGCCTTTATAGGTTCATAGATTAGTACTAGGCTAACTGCCCTTCTGGGCCATTTTAAGCCTAGCCAATTATCTAATGTGAGAATCAAACCCTGCACCTTGTGTTTGTAAGGTAAACACCTTAACCATTATGCCAACTTCCCATTAAATGTACTGAAGCTTCCTTGACCGGGAATCAAACCTGGGCAGCGCCAGCGAGCATGCCAAATTCTTACCACTCGACCACCAGGGACTCCCCAATAAATGTTAAACGAACAGAAACAGAGACTCTTTTCCCCTGAAGATCTAACCATTTTCCCCCTTAATCAGGGGGCATTAAATTGCTGCAGCAAAGGACTATATCTGAGCAGGCAGTCAGGGAGACTGCAGCTGGGTCAGCAGTCAAGTGAGAAAAAGACACCTGTCAGGACTGCTGGAATAGATAGTGGTGTCCTGCAAGCAGCTTTATAAACATCTGCCAAGACAGGTAAGAGAAGGAGACAGCTACAGAACTAGGCATCTCATGCTCTACAAGGCCATACACTCTGCACAGCTCTGGGTAGTCCCAGACTGCTCCAAAGCAAAATCATCTGAGGAAAAGTGAACACTTGTTTGGACTTGATCTCAGCTTCAACTTCTGAAGAGTCAGAATGATGTGACTCAGTGCCAACTAGGAAATCACCACTGGCCTCATCAGATTCTGCCTCATTTTCTGAAACAGAAAGGTCTGTGGCCAAACTAGCACTAGAGCCACGTACAGGATCACTACCACCGGAACTAGCTGTCTGCACAACACTCTTAGCTAAGAAAATTGTATTAGCATTATAAAATAGCTTCAGTTCAATTATTAGGTGAATGATGAAGCTTCTGTTTCTTTTTCTTTGTGTTCCCACAGAACCTGATAAAGTGATAAACCAGAGATGGAAGTTATGTGAAAGAACATCTATTAACTCCTCACCACCATATTTTTAATGTAGCCATCTCCCAAAACAATCCCCCGGATTCACAAATCCTCCGTGCAAGACTTAATAAGTCTTACTCGGAGGCTGCAGTTGAACGGTATGACGTCAGTGTGCCATGAATATGCATGAGGGCACGCTGACCCAACCGTAATTCGTACACGGACCATGTAAGAAAGCAGGGGGCGTGTCCGACTGCCGAGCAGTCAGAATGTCCACGCCCCTGCAAGTGACTGCAAGTAAAAGCAAATACACAAGAGCGAGTCCACTCAAATGTCCTTGCACCAAACACCACACTCCCTGACATTGTAACCCCCCATCACAGTTATAAAAAGTTAATTTTATTTTTTTAAATACCCAAAATAGCTGCCCGTATTTGCACGTGTGTGCGCGGGTGTGCCCATTGCTTAGCTAGAGTTAGCAACTCAGACATGGAAGAGCACAAGAAAGAATGTGTATGCAAATCACACCAAATAGCAATAGAGTAATGGTAGGGCGTTCGTACAAAGAAGAGGCATTCACGGTTAGAGTCCCACCACTCTCCTTCGTATTTATTTTTAAATCAGTATATGAAATAATACCAGACAAAAATATGTGTAAATAGTAGTAAAATGCAGTGAAATGGCCAATGTAACAGTGAACAAAATAAATATTTTAAATGATCCTGATATATAATTGCCTGCAGCTAAGCAGCGCTTCACCCAGCGCAATAGAGTTGCCCATAGTTTAATTAAGGTTAACCCAGCGCAACAGAGGTGCCCATAGCAAAATAGCGCTTTAACCAGTGCAATCTGCGCGGATGTGCGAGCTGCGCAAACCAGGGCATGGTAGGGCACCGAGGAGCAACGTAGAGCAAAGCTGCTTAAATGCAGCCACACCCCTTAGCCTGTCTAGACAGTATGAAAATAAAATGAATAACAAGGTTCGAACCTAGGACTCTGTGCATCACAAGCAAAGTACAGAACCACTAAGCCCTGATAACTTAGGAGAAACAGCCATTGTTAACAGACATATACTTACTAATGGTAGTTTAACCATTACTAAGCAGGTCTCCAGTCAGCAGAGAATTTTAAAAACGGCCAATCACAAAAAAGTGCAGGAAATGCGGCATATTTAAGCCCCATAGGCGGGAATACATGCCATAACTGATTGTAGCTCACATCTGCAGTTAGAATGGCTGGTGTCGGAGAGGGAACACGCTTCAGAGCGCAACGTTGGGGCATCAAGGAGTCAAATACATGGTTTGGCTCCTTGTCCACCCTCATGAGTCAAGACTCCTGCAGGGCCAGTTCCAAGCGACGGAGTAAAAGGCAGAGGCTTGGAACCGGTTAGCTCATAACCTCACCAGTGCCACAGGCATTCCTCGGACTGGTGAGCAGGTCCGTCTCCACAATGCAGACCTGAAGAGACGGAAGCAGGACCGCCTGAACCAATGGATACAGGAGGCCTGTGGGATGCAGAATGCCCCACAACTGAGTATGTAGCCATGGAATGCAGTATGTAAGAACTGATAATTGAGTATGTATAATGGATAGGTATGTCTTAATATCCCTTCATTTACTTAACAGCTGCAGGTGACCGTGCTGCGAATCAGCAAGCCTATGCTGATAGGCTGCGCCACCAGGCAGGTTAGTGATCATTCTGCATGTATTGTTATAAAAAATATGGGAGAGAGCATGAAAGAAAGTGTCGTAGTCCAATAATAAAGCCATAAAATTGCCTGTAGAAGTCCTCTGCATGTACTGTCAGATAAAAACGTCAGAGAGGCAGAAAGAGAGTGTAGTAACCCATTAAGAAAGGTAACATATGTCTGGAATACTATCTCTGCAGGTACTGTTATATAAAATAAGTGAGTGAGCCTGAAAAAAAAGAGTGTTCTAACCTATTAATAAAGGTATAATATGTCTTGAACATGTCTGCCATATGCACCATTAAAACAAATAAAGGAGTGAGCTTGTGGAAAAGTGTGTAATGCCATTAATAAAGGTCTACAACCCGGAGTGTGTTTGTGTCACAGAGTTTGAAATATTGTTGTACCCTTGCATTATACAAATAGTCCTGGTTGAAAAAGTGCTGGCAACCCAGAGTTGTGCAGTCCCATATAAAGTGGGTGATGGAAGTGCTAGTAGCTGTGAAGCATATATAGAGTCCGCAACAGTCAGTTACTGGCTGGCATGCATAAGTAAATCTGGCACACATGTAGCATGTTACTTTATCCCCAGAAATGTGAGTGTGTGTCAAGAAATGCAGGGTTCTGTACAAATAGAAGTAAAAATGTCATGTGAAAACATACCAGATATGTAGATAATGAAATAGAAATGCAATCAAGAAATATGTAGCAGTAACATCTGCATCCTGGACAGTTAGTGTGTCAGATATAGGTCAGGCATATATTGGACTAGCCAAACCCATTACACAACCTAATGTATGGTGGCAAGTGTAATAATACATGTAGGGGATAGACACCTGCAGTCACTAGGAATGTAGTGTAGATTAAAAGGTAATTATAAGATGTTAACCGAGGTTTTTTTCTACATCCTACTGTATGTGCATCCTACTGTATGTGCATTTGTTTGCGTCTTTTGGCTTTTCCCGGTTAGGGGTCGCCACAGTGGAACTCCGGTCTGCTAATGATTGGCAGTTGATTCAACGAAGGTACGTCCATTCATGCATGTCTCCACGCAGAAGACGCGCTAGCTGAGAATCGAACTGGACAGCATCTTACTGTGAGGTGACAATGCTACCGCAGCATCACCACCTCGGGTACCCTACATGCAATTCCACACCTCAATGGGTATGTGTAATCTTAAAATTTGTTGAGACATATGTTCTATTGTTCTATAAATATCTGCATTCACGTTGATGCATGTGCCCTGTTTAAACACCACAATCATGGTGGCATGTTGCTACCAAACATCCCTGCATGCTGTTGGAATATCCACTGTGGTTCAATATATGCATGTGTTATGCTTGCTGTTCAACTGTTGGAACCCTGGTGTGTTGGGTTAATGGGAATATTACTGCATGCTGTTACAACTAATCTGGAATGCTGTTGTTTATGTTGCAATTAAACACACCTAATCATAGAACGTATGGGAAGGCCAGTCCCAGCGGACCCACATGTCCCTCCACAACTGGCGAGTGCACCTGGCACCAGCATGTCCAGTGCCCAGCCCGGGCTCCCCTCCTCCATTGGTCCTGTGCCACCTTTGGGTGGAAGCGCTGCAGGGGATGGGGCTCGTCCCCCCGTGCAAGCGTGGGCGGAGAAGGGCCACCTGTCACCCTTCGAAGGGTCCGGGTTGTGGTGCGTAGGGAGATCCAGCGTTCAGTCGCTGATCCTCTACGCCAGCTCGAGGCGAGAGTGGCGCGTCTCACGGGTGAGCCTGCCCGTCCTACGCAGCCCCCAGCACAGCCACCCTCGGGGCTGTGAAGGTGCAGTGGTGACTGCCCATGGTTGGAGATCTCAGTTCCACTGTTACCATCCGTGGGCTCATGGACTTGCGATTTCCAAACATCCGACCCAGTCAATTGTGTTCACCCAACCCCATGTGTCATACACCACCCCTGTATGCGTCTTGTCTGTTTATCTCCCCAACCTACCTCCCCGGACATACCTACTTCCTCTACCTCACTTCCCACTCTCACCTGAAAAAAAAAAAAAAATGGGCAATCTGTACCCACAAAAACATTACGTCCCATACATAACTGCCCATTTCGCAGACATGTCCATTGGACATGTAAACTGATAATTATAATTGGCAGTACAACATACTTTGTTGTCCTCAACCCTCTCCCAGGGGAGGAAGGTTTCAAATATCACTCCAAATTTATTGCATATGCACAGCTGTTGCTGGTAAAGAAATGGGCAGCTATGGACCTTCCCTACACCCGTCCTGCACATCCCGAGCTTGTTTACCTACTGTCTGTCCCTCTTTGTGCCCCCTTTTTCACCACTTTCCTATCTCCCCATTTTCTTTTCTTTAAAAGAAATTAGCGCGGGGGTTAGTGGGAGTAAGCACTTTTAAGCAGTAGTAAGAGGGTTTAAGCGAGTGTGCGCATGTGTGCGCTTAGCTAAGCGTCACACAAACACGCTTACAACTGCTTAAAAGTGCCTTAGTCACTCTATGGCAGGGCCCTTGTTCTGCTGAGCAGCAAAAGAAAAAAAACCTCTGCCAGTCTCGAATCCCAGACCATTGACACAATAGACTGCATGAATTACCACTAAGCCACAGCAGATATACAAATAACTTGGTTCTGAAATAAATATATCATGCATTACAATGAGAGAATGTAAATGGAAATCAGGAATGGCATAACACAAATCCTCTTCTGTGGGTCTTTACCAGCAGTTGTTTTGGAATTGCATGACATGACTGTGAAAGGAGAACCATCCATCCTAGCAGGGAATAATGTTACAGTAGCACCTTACAAACACCACACAGTATCAGACCAGGATAAATACTGGCCACAGGAATACAGTGCAATAACCACATTTGTATGGCAGTTAATTGTGTAAGTCAGAAATAAAGTACATACTCCCATGTATCCTGTGTTAGGATTTGGAGGGGTGAGTACATGTCTACACTGAGAAGTGCATACTGGAAGCAGCAACATTCACGTTTGAGTACAACATGCATATAACTGGCTACATCCCTAGCATTCAGATAAGAGACCTATACCAACCTTCTGATTGACACAATGGTGTCCAGAGCAAACAAGCATGAGCCCCACCTTGGACAGCTGAAAGAGCTACGCCTACTTAACCTAGCATTTTATAGCAGTGGGCTGCAATCACAGTGAGTAATGCAATCACCACACAGCAGGCTGCATGCAATTACTGAATGGTGGGCAGCAATTGGTGCAGAGGCTGTCACATGCACAAGTGCAGATACCTAGAAAAGCAGGCTGTACCTGCAGTCCACACATGCAATTCTATCATTGCAGGTGCTGACAGATAGAGAGAGAGAGAGAGAGAGAGAGAGAGAGAGAGAGACACGGACACAGACAGAGACAGAGACACAACAGAGAGAGAAGCTGAGACATAAACTGAAATAGAGGGGGAAAACCCAAAACAAACAGCTAAAAAAAAACCTACAAAACCTAACACACGGAGCAGGGAAATACAAAGGTAAGGTATGTAACTCACATGTATGTGTTGGCATGTAGCAGATGTTCCTGAAGAGTACTCTACACACTGCAAATCATCCATGTGTGGCAGCAGTATGTATCTATCTGTATCTGCAGATGTGCATAGGGCAAGGGACATACTGCAACTGTTAGTGAAGGGTGGACAGATATCTGTCATTGAAGGTTGATATGTGCATATATCTATGTAGGTCGTAGCGTGTGTGCTGATATATGTCATGTGGTGGTTAAATGCTGTGGGACTGATTTGTCAGATCTGCTGTGTTACAGCCAGTGAGGCCTGCTAATGCTACATGGGCTGAGGACACCAACATGCATTCTGCACAACACTGTGCAATATAATCACATAACTGTACATCCCTCAACTGTCACATAAGTGATATCCCCACCACAAAAGGTGGACTGTACATGTGCCTACATGTGTACAGCAATGGATGTGTACATGTATGTGTGTATATATATATATAGATATAGATATAGATAGATATATAGATAGATAGATAGATATATATATATATATATATATATATATATATAGATAGACATACATAGATAGATATAGATATATAGATATATATAGCCATATATAGAGAGAGGGAGAGACAGAGTGACACGGGGTCATATGTACTGCAACAGGTGTGTGGTGACCAAGGCATGGACTGTAGACAAGTGTTGATACTGCAGTGCCATTCCTCCTTTCCAAAACACTGTACCCATTAACTACCACATAGGTAGAGATCTACCTAACAGTGAAGGTGTGATAAGGGAACATGGGACACAGGTGGACAGTAGCCTCCGCTTTGATGAAGACAGTGCCACACTACACCTGTAATCAGTCTGTGTGGTATGTGTCATGACAACAGGTGTGTCATCTATAGAAATATAGGGCAGTGTTCCCCTCTACTCATCACAATGCCCTGTGTGGTATGTACCTCACATGACAACTACACCAGGTGAACAGGCCACAGACATACCTCCCAAAGGGTAATACTGGCCACAAACAGATGCCCTATGCAGACTGACTCACAAAACCACATCTACACTGTATTGCATACTGGCCACACAGGGGTGAGCTCTGACGGACATATAGAGGTATGTCACACCCATAGCTGGGTGACAACCACCATGGAAACATATCACAATCCCTCCGGGATACACGCTCTAGGGCCCTAAACCTTGTCAGCTCACTAAACAGCATATGCTGGAGGGATAGGTTCCCATCTCAGAGATATGCCATACACCGGAACAGACCACCTAGTAAAAGCAAACAAGGCTCCTCATTAGCAGTTGTCATAAATACCCCTGATGATTGTGTGGGAGATTGGTAATACACCCCAGGAAACACCTCTGTGGTTCTGGTTGGCAGGGGCAAGTGAAATCAAAGTACATGTGTGTCAAAGGCCATGGTAGCATATGGCTAGGCTGCCGTAGGCCCTAGGGCCAACAGCATATTACCTACCTATGACACTATGCACTCACACATGTACTCAATGCAATACCTGCTATGTGAGGTTGAATAAGTGTAACGGTGAATGTGTGCAAGGTCTGTAAAGGTGTGATAGCTTAGTGTGAAGTTGTATCTGACATGGTAGCGTCTATCCTGTTAGTTAGTTGTGGCCTGAGAACCAATAAGTGGTATCGAACGTGTGGAACCTCTGACAGACAATAGGATGGTATATATGTCAGTAAAGTGATATCTGTGGTTAAAGGTGTAAAGTGTGCCACAGGACTCGCTCACACATATTGTTCATATCTTTTTCAGCCAGATGGCCCACCAACATAATCCATCATACACAGCGGATGAGGAAGAGGTGATACTACAAAGCCTATTGCATCAGTACACGATGCTGTTCTCCAGAAGCAGCCAGCACCAGCAGGAGCAGACTGCACTGTGGCAGGATCTTGTTTGTCGGGTAAATGACATAGGCATGCATAACCAGACATATGAGCAGGTACGTCATCACTGCAGTGATTTAATTAGACATGTCCGGTGGCGTGCATCTGATATCCAAAGACAACAGCATGCCACAAGTGGTGGGGTGGCCATTCATCCACCCTCACCAGAGTGAAGGAGCTGCTCCTAAGCGTGGTGGCTCCTGGACAAGAGCAACATCAACCTCTGATATGTGTTGTCATGGAGGCCGTAGCCACCCAGCACGTCCACCCGGAGCAAGCAGGTAACATGTAGACGACAGTTAACTGTATTGTTAGATTATGTCTACGTGAGATGTATACTGTGTGTTTAGCAGTTCTGCTGCCTAGTGTTGTGCAATACTGATATTTCGAGTAGTATCGCTACACCTGTGACTGTTGTTACACTGCAGTTTAGCATACCCACTGTAGCAATGCCACAGTTGTGGCCGCTGACTAACTCTCTCATATTCTCGTAGGTCCCTCTGGTGTGACAGCAAGGCAGCCGATCCATGCTGGTGAGTGTGTTATAACTGCAATGTTGGTAATGAAATATGAATGTCATAGGTGAGGTGTAGGCCATGTACACGTAACACACCTACGCATAATGCATGCCGTGCACGTTTGCTGTATGATGTTGCACAGCTGAGGGACAGCATACAGTCGGCATTGACCAGGAGAGTGTGGTACCCATGGCACGTGCATCCCCTCACAGCAGCCATAGCTGGATTATTGGAACGGTACCACATAGGCGGATGTCCAGGAGTTCTCGGGGGAGCACCACTGGATGTATTGCCCCTGGCAGACGTGCCCCCAGAGGTATTACAACCTCCAGTATATTCCGGGCTGTAATGCAGGCACAGGCACGTATGGAACGGTACACCCTACAGGGACTAAGGGCGCAGAGGGCCCATTACACTGCTATCAATGACAGCATCCGTGACCTTGCCGGTGCCATCCGGAATTACACAGAGGTCATTGATAGCCATTGGAAGGAGAAATTAGATGTCCTCCACAATGCGTTAGCCATGAGCTAGGACCGTGCGGTACGGATGGGAAGCCGAGGCGGACGCATGCCAGCAACAGCATCAGCTGGCAGTCGTCGTGGACGGACCACGGATCACAGCCGCTCTCATAGTGGCAGTACCAGCCCCAGCAATGCTGGGGCTGGCCTGTCCATTGACCGTCCTACTAGACCACGTGCACGTGGCACTGGCCAGTCCCAGCAAGGACATGGGTCCAGTCATCATACCTCTGCCTCTGATGATAGCACCCAGTCAGGGTTGGTACCCGATACTGCCCGTAGCACCCCTGCCAGGCACGGGTACCATGTCCGTGGCCAGAGCCAGTGATCTGTACGGCCTAGCAGGTACAGTCTGTGGCTGTCCCACAACCGCCCATATATGGCAGCCACATGGTGGAGTTGTGTGTATGCAGACACACACACATTAACCAAACAACTAGGGCTCACACACACACACACACATTACATCAACATTGGCCCATGCTGTACTGTTGTCCCTCACACACACACACACACACACACACACACACACACACACACACACACGTCGATTGGATGGGTCAATGTCGGGCTCTGGCAAACCAACAACACACCCTGTGCATATGATGACACCTGTGCCACCTCATGTCATCTGTCACACTGTTGCTGGAATAGGCTAACATGGTTCTGATGCGCAGGGTGACATTATAGCAGTGTAGCAATAGTAGCAAGTTGCCAACAGGAAAGTGTACTGATATCCTTGTAGGTATATCTGAGCAGGCATTATGCATCACAGCTCTAATAGTCATTGTAGCATTGTTTACACCAGTGTTAGGTCTGAGTATGTATTGTCCACCCATGTGCCACTTGGCTGAAGTGTACAGTGTTGCCAGCATGTGTTAGTGAGTGGACAGTACGTGTGTGATGTGTGCATTACAAATTAGCAGGTATACATCTGTGAACATGGTGTGTGCGCACTGCCTGCATGTACGTGCATAGTGGACACGTGGGATTTGTGACACAACCATGTTGGACACATTAACATCTCAAGGTATCTTTCGATGGCCAGTATGCATTCTACTACATATATGTACCAACATGGGTACACGTGTGTATGACATGGGTTGACACTACGCTGTGGGTGATACTGTTGATATCTGTCAATGATCTGCAGTCTGGTAGCATACACCACCTCAACAGCATGACTATAACCAATCATTACATGATGTGCTGACAAATGACACAGTTGTAGGGAACTCAGTAACAGTTGGATCCTTCCAGTACTATACTATAACCGTAACCAGGGGTATTGACTGCCACACGTTCCTGGGACCACACCTGTGTGGCATATAGCCCTCTTAGGTACATTCAAACACACTAAGGGATACGTCCATCCACATCTGGAAATGCATTGGCCTACACTGCATTCCCTGGATGGGAAGCATATCCTACACAAGGGTATCACACAGACAGATAAGTGTTGTCCAATACATGCTGTATAGTCGTAGGCCAACTATGGCATAGTCTTCCACATTTACTAGACATACTATCCCGACAGTACCACATAGGTGGTAGCCCTCAACATGTATGTTGGGTACCAATGTGTACAGACACGTGTTATGTCATCTGTCCCTTGGTATCCACATATCCATAGGTATTGTGGGGTCCATCAGTGTTTCACATAACACATTAGGGGCCTGCATGCATATCCACAGGGCTGTTGTACACCTATAATGACTGTCCATTACTGCCAGTCGTTGTTGTGTATGAACATGTGTGACATATACCCCAGGCAATTACCCTCACTCACAGTACTCTATAGTACGTGTCATGGGTGTGTGTGGCACAGATTACCTTGGCCACGGATCACTACAGTGGCCGGGCTTGTCGCATACATACATGTGTGACCTATGATCGGAGAAGCAGCGGCACAATCTGTTGAAGGAAACAAATGTATTCATGTAGTATGCAGGCTTCACACCTATGTACTGATTGAGGTCACATGTACACATTAATTTGCCACGCAGATACCCGGTGTGCAATGCAAATACTGTTTTAATCATATGTCATACCGTAGTAAAAGCAAAACCCACACTGCATTGACCACCTGTGGCGCGCGCGCGCACACACACACACACACACACACACACACACACACAGCGTTTGCAGGACTCAAACCTCTACCTAACTATGTTATGATACTAGAGAGATACGCATTAACACGACGTGCTATATGCTTTATTGGGTGGTTTCTGTTCACCTGATATATCTGTAGGATGCTGACATCATAAGACATTCCAAAGAGGGATGTGCCTCTTTTAATGCATTTTCTCAGTCTCCAAAAAGGCTACTCCTCTCAAAGGAAATCACACACATACACACACACACACACACACACACACACACACACACACACACACACACACACACACTAACACACACAGTAACACACAGTAACACACAGTAACACACAGTAACACACACTGTCAGCGCTTGCAGGATTCAAACCCCCTACCTAACTATGTTATGATACTAGAGAGATACGCATTAACACTGTGCGCTATATGCTTTACTGGGTGGTTTCTGTTCATTTGATATATTTGTAGGATGCTGACATCATCAGACATTCCAAAGAGGGATGTGCCTCTTTTAATGTGTTTTCCCAGTCTCCAAAAAGGCTACTCCTCTCAAAGGAAATCACACACACACACACACACACACACACACACACACACACACACATGCACCCACATGCACATGCACACACGCACATGCACACACTGTCAGCACTTGCAGAATTCAAACCCCTACCTATGTTATGATACTAGAGAGATACGTATAAACACGGCGCGCTACATGCTTTACTGGGTGGTTTCTGCTCTCCTGGTATATTTGTAGGATGCTGACATCATCAGACTGGACATAGGAATGTGTGTGCACTTTCTTTTATGCAATCCCAGGAATGATCCATGTGGGTCGGCAGGTATCAACAGCTTGAACAGGACCCTCTGAGTCGCACCTTGTGTGATCTATCTGTGGACACACTGACATCCCTTCATATGTCAACACATATCTATGCACAGATTGTTGGTTTTGTGGATACGACATGTGTCTGTGATGTTGATGAAGAGCTATGCAAAGTCCATGTGGGACATGTGTAGCTCTGTTCAGTGATGTATGTCCTGGGTGGCTGCCATGTAAATGGTGTAGCATGTTTGAGAACCATCATCTGCACATGAATATACCACAGTTGGTATGGTTGTGTGTTTGTCAGCTTCCAATAGCTCTGTTTATGACTTCAGCCATGATGCACTCCATGGCCTTGCAGATCAGACTTTATAGGCTTACTGGACTATACTTCCCATGGTGTGTTGTGCACCCACACTTGTGGGGAGTGCCATATGTTGCTGTAACACATTTGACTGTTCCAGACCCTGTGGAGTGGGTGAGGCTCAACAGACTGTTCAGGTGCAGGGTCTGTTTTTCTGTAGTGCATGCATGACACATATTGGGAAACATTGTAATCCAATTGCTACCATGCTTTTGGCTTTGGGGGGAGCTGGTCAGCCATTCTACACGTGATATCTCCTGGTATGATGTCAGGGACTATCGTCAGTGGGAGGTGGTTATGTATATATGGGCCTGTTTGACAGGATGTCGGCATTGTCAGTAAGGTACAGTTGGCCCTGACTCAGAACATATACGAGTGTACATTACTATTTATGACATAGCTGAAGGACATGTCATGATTCTCAGCCTGGACTCCTTCTCAGCTACTCTTTACAAAACACCAACAAATCTGAGCACTAATCCCGGTTATACACTTTTACACACTTAACACCCTACTGATCCTTTGTGATCAGGCTACAGAGTATGTCATCATAATATACTGGCATGTCCAGGGGTCAGTTTTGTGTGTACTCTCCAGTCCAGCTAGTGAATATTGCGGTTATGACACAATGTCACATCTGCCTCATGTACACAGACAACCCTTTCCTCCTCCCAACACACTCAGATATATGTGAGAGATGCAACAATATTGACATACAGGAGGCTGAGCTCTCTCGACCCATGACTGGCATTGGTCTATCAGGTGGTGAAGGTGACCACACACACCACATATCAGTCTCACATACACCGATAGCAACAGCAATCAAACCACATTATCACACATACACATACTCGGAGGCTCTACATACACTCTGCCTAAGCAGCAGAGACCTCCAAAGCAGGCACATAAACAACTGCTACCCCACTACAATACCCACATATCACATTTCACAATGTCAGTATGCCACACAGTCACTGCCCTTCGGTCTAAACAATACACCTGACACACTTGTAATGGGTTACACTTAATGTCAGACACACTGACGTCCCACTCACCAGGCCAAACAAGGGAATAGTCACTTTGAGCTGTCTCTCTGGTGCCAGGATCCGCCACATAACACATGCACTCAGGTCACTCCAAAGCAAGTCCAGGACTGGCTCCATCGTTGTCCATGCTGGTGCGTACAACCTCAGACGTTCCTCCCTGGACCACATAACATGATACATAGAGGAACTCTCTGATCATGTAGCCCAGGCCAGTATGACCCTGACCTTGTCTAGCATCTTACACTCACCAAGTATGATGTCTCAGTATACCAACAAACTGATCACGTTTAACAGTTGGCTAACATGTTGGTGTTATTCAAAGGGGATACAGTGTCTGTCAGCCTGGGGTGACAAGCTCGACCTGCCACGTAGCTTCCCTATGGACAGCTTGCACCTGTCACCCTTGGACATTTGAATAATGGCTAAGGCACTTGCTGCCGCCATACTGCCTTATTTAAGCGGGGTTCAAAAGACAGACCCACCTCCATAGACATTATGGAGTACATGACACTGAGGGTAATGCTGCTCAACACCAGATGTATTACCCTCACATTGACCACACTCAGGAATCTCCTCAGTATGGAGAATAGCAATATCTGTGCACTAACAGACACATGGTTCAGGCTCACACATGCACACCAGCACTACCAGGTTATATTTCATACCATACTTTCTGACCACATAACTCGGAATGGCCAACATAATTAGGGAGTGTATCCATATACATCACAGATACACATACCTCCGGGTTGGTAGCACTGCACAAAGCATCACAGACCATACATATGCACCTAACATTGTGCAAATCTGCCTTTTGGTTTGTTGCCTGCTACAGACCACACTCACAAACTCAGCAACCACACTCGTCTTTCTGGGGAACACTGGACAATATGACGGTCTCCCCAAACACCATTATATTGGGTGACGTCAAATACACACACATTGACTGGGGATAGTACTCAGGCCCAAACACCCTCGCCCAACAGTTGCTACAATTTGTAAACTCATATGCTATGGCACAACCGGTCACCACACCCACAAGATGGGACAACATATTGAACATGATCATCACCAACATGGGGACGCTATGTTCCACACCTGCGATACACCCCTCATTGGTAAGGACAGAACATACTTTATCTCACTGGACATCCATATCCCGTCCCCACACTCATCCTGGGTAATCTTGGTGAACTTCCCAAAAGCAAACGTCACACTTCTCCATACCACGGTGGTATCCTTCAGAGATCCTGGGTCAGTGGTAAGTATGGCTCAGACTGCTGAATCCTTTACATACACAGTCTATGGACACCTAGTGGACTGCATGGATCATGCTATCCAAAATAACACCTGGACTCACTCCTCCAATAGCAGGGGACCTGTCTGGTGGACCCCGGCCATTAATATGCTATACAACAAAAGGAGGAAGCTACTACATGATAGAGCACAATCCCAGACAGGGAAGGCATCTGTGATCTGTACTAGCAGACAGCTACAATCACTCGCGTATTTATGTCAGGCCCACTTCTAACGGACAATTGCACCAGACACATTGGACACTCACAAGGCCTTCTTCAGTTAATTCAGGTACCTGGCTGGACACTCACTGATATGCTGTGTGTTACTGCATACTGACTGAACATACCCTGAACCCACAGACATTGCCAACATCCTGGCAAACAGGTTCAATGCAGATGTCTCCCCCCATCCCCCCTAAGGAGGTGCTGTCCATCCTAACAGAGTGTAACCTCCCTGACATCACGAATAAACAGGTGAGTGCTGCCCTCCCCACAGCGGACAACACAGCATCAATGGGATCCGACAGTGTCCCGGCCTGTGTTGTACACAGCCTTCATGACAGACGTTACACTCACATTACATCACTGTTCGATACCAGGGTTACTGCAGGATTTGTACCCATGGAATGGCGTACAGCGATAGTTTTCCCACTCCACTGAATACTGCCATAACAGACCACAGACAATATTGGCCTATAGGGCTAACTAGCCTTTTCTGCAAAGCTATGGAGTGTATTGTAATGGGACTCATGCACATATAGCCATGGGAAACCTACAGACAATGGGTCCTACACATTACAGCATTGTTGTGGGTAGATCTTGCCTGTTGGACCTGTTTGTATTCTTTAAACAGTTACCAGGTACATCAGTGTTGGGACGGTTGCCCACACAGCCTGCCTGGACCTTGCACAACCCTTCAACAGAATACCCCACATGACCATTATGCATAGGCTCACTGGCATCAATATCGACACATATCTCACACGATGGATTGCTACCTGGATCAGGGATAGCACCCACATGCTCAGTGTTGCAAGTGCCATGTCTGACTATACACCAGTTACACATGGCATCCCACAAGGCTCAGTCCTGGGACCCCTCTTGTTCACTATATATTTGTGTGATGTACAGGCTATCACAGGAGGGATATGGCTGCCCATGTTCGCAGATGACTGCAAACTGGGTACCATAATCAACTCTCCAGCTGGCACATGCATACTCATACAGGGTCTCACAGAGATAGGATGACTGGTGCCTGAGCCATGGCCTACGGTTACATGCCATTAGTTGCATAGTCATCCCCTTTGAGAATGACAACATGCCCACACATTATCACATAGGTAGCAATCCATTACATACGATAGTAGTTGTTACAGGTTTGGGGACACAACCTGTTCGTACTCTCGCCTTTGACAATCACATTGCCAAAGTGGTTAGACAGTACTTCTACATAGCCCACCATATCCCAAATGGTTTCACATGTTGATCATGTGTAGTCATTGTGCCCCTATACTCATCACAACCATGCTTGGTTACCATGCCACATTTGGGTTGTATCTTACCAGACACCTGCAGCAACTGTAATGGCCACAAATGTTACTCATCAAGCAGATGTAGGGACTCACACGGATGCCCTGCACAGTTCAAATACAGTAACTCCAGCTTTACTCAGTCACTTACCACCTACACAGATGTTTTGTGTGCCTGTAGTTTAAGGCAATATCTGACCCAGAATTAATGGACATGCTCCACCTCAGGATATCCAACTCCCTTGGAGCTGCACACTCCAGGGACATATACCTCAGCACAGATATTGATAGGACATGCTGGGGGGACAGATTATTATCTACCCACTCTATTTACCCACTCTAGAAAACTTACTCAGTTCAATTTCCAACCAGCAACCCCAAGAAACCATAATACTTGGTGACTTTTAACATTGACTGGATAACCTGTTCAAACCAACACCCAACTAACCATATTAATCTCTATGGGTTCTCGCAATTAATAACAACTCCTACTAGAATCCATAAGCAAAATAGAAAAGAAACAACTCTTGACTGGATACTTATTAATAACCACCCCAGCAGTTACACCCCAGGAACCCTTCCTGATTGTATCAGTGACCATATGCTTACATATGTCATAAGACAAAAAGTGAATATTCCACATACTCATAAACTAAGAACATCCCGCTCAAAAAAGTTCTTTAACCCTGATTACTTCCTTACAGAATTGCAAGCTTGTGACTGGTCACCACTAACTCACCTTGAACTTAATAAAGCAGTGACCTACTTTAATACAAACTTTCTTCAAATCCTTGATCATCATGCCCCTTTTCACTCTACTAGAATAAGATCCAAATCTGCTCCATGGCTATCTAAGCAAACAAAAGAAAAAATGATCCTTAGAAATAAAATCTGGGCCAAATGGAGAGCTAGTAGATGTCCATCTGATCATCTCCTCTTCAAACAATTAAGAAATGCCACCAAAAAAGATACTGTTAGAGATAAAAAGGAATATTATCTTCACCTTCAACAAAGTAGTCAAAACACCCCTCAAAAATTCTGGACAAGCATTAATAAACTTCTTAAACCAGGACATTCACCTACTCCTACCCCTACAGGCTTTCACCCCAACAATGCTACACAGATCCCTGATGCCTTTAATAAGTATTTTACAGAAGCCATTCAATCCCTAGCTAACTCATTACCGACACTGACTGCATCCTTACCAAATACCTCTCTACCCTCATCTAAGAACTTTCAAATTCAACCCGTTGCTACATCTCTTATTTATAAGCTTCTTAAGAAACTCAAACCTTGCACCCCATCTGCTGACCAACTCCCATCTGAATACCTACAAATAGCTGCTAAAGCTATCAATTATCCTGTATCTATACTGATAAATAGGACTATCACTGAAGGAACAATCCCCACCTTATGGAAAATCTCTCATATAATTCCCCTACATAAAGGAGGCTCATCAACTGAACTTTCAAATTTTCGCCCTATTGCCTTACTTTCCCCATTAGCCAAGATTATGGAAAGATGTGTTCACAAACAAATGCTTAACTACCTTCTTCAAAACAAACTTCTAGCTAACTGTCAACATGGTTTTAGACCATTCCACAGTACTACAACTGCCCTCCTTTCCTTCTCTGACTCCATAAACAATAATAGGAACAATAATTGTTTCTCCTCAGCACTTTTCATAGATCTTTCAAAAGCCTTTGATATGGTTAACCACAATATACTTCTTGACAAACTAAACCTTTATTCTCTCAGCCCACACTCTCTACAGTGGTTTAGGAGCTATCTCCATAACAGGCAACAAGCAGTCCTTTGGGAGAACAACCTATCTTCCTTACTCTCAGTAAATATTGGTGTTCCACAAGGATCAATCCTAGGTCCCCTTCTTTTTTCCTTATTTATCAATGACCTGCATCTGTATATACCACAAGCCACCTGCATTCAATATGCTGATGACTCAACGCTAATCTGCACTGCTAAAAATATTCCCTCCCTCCAGTCCCTCACCCAAACAGTCTTCCAATATGTTGAAAATTGGTTTTTGCAACACTGCCTCCTCCTTAACCCCAAAAAAACTAAACTTCTTCTCTTTACTCCTACTCATAAATCTCCCACACCTCTCTTTACTATCTCCTCAAATAATGCAACCAGTATAAACCCTGATAAGACCACTCGACTGCTAGGTGTAACTATTGATAACCATCTCAATTACGATGAACACATTAACACCACTATTAAAACTGTCAACAAAAAAATTGGGACACTCTACAGAATTAAACCCTTTCTTACCCCAGAAGCTAGAAAAACCATTGCACAGACACACCTGATCTCCACCCTCTCTTATGCCTCACCTATCTATACTAACTTATCCAAAATAACATTACCAAACTCTCTATCTGCTACAATAGCATAGCCAGATTCATTACTGCTACTCCCTAAGAACTCACCATTGTCTTAACCTCAAACATCTAGATTGGTTAGAGCTAAATAACCACTTACTCTATCAACAACTACTCATCATTCATAAGACCCTTTACTACCCTGATGTCACCCCTAGCCTTACAAAACTGATTATACCATATAAAAACCTAGCCACACTCCGTTCTGCTAATAAACTCCTAGTATCTCTAACTAAATCATATAATAAAGCTGGGGATTCATTACTTGCAAACTCCATAGGTAAAATCTGGAATCAACTCCCTCAAGAAATAACTAATCAAAACTCTACCTCTCTTTTCAAAAAACACATTAAAGAACATCTCAAAACAAAATGGATATGTCCGTGTGCAAATCCCGACTGAAATCATGTCCTCACTCACCTAGTTCTCCCCCCCTATCCCCCTTACTGAGCTCCTCACTAAAACTTTCAAGAGTTTGAGAGTCATATCTAAGAACTAGGCTTTACCAGTAACCTTTTTTTCTGTCTGTGTAACTTCTTCTTGTGTTATTGTTACTGTTTTATAAGTCTAATTTAGTAGTATGTAGTATAAGTTTATCTCCTATTTTTAGTATTTGTTTTGTGTTGAAACTTATTTTTCTTCCTACCTTGTATTGTTTACTCATATTATGCTTTATGTGATAAATCATTGTTTATTGCCTGTACTGGAGCTTTTCTCCCCGGGCCTCTACTGAAAACAGATATTATGTCCAGCTAGACTAGCCCGGTCAACAAATGTAAAATAAAAAAATAAATAAATAAAAATAAATAAATAATCTGTAAGGCTCCACTCACTGCAGAGTGTAGTCCTAGCTTTGCATAAGCAGAGCCACCCACTGACCACCTACAGGTGACATCTTGACAAGTGGATGGGTGATCTTATGTGTACCCATGGGATATCTTCTGGGTCCCTGCTAGACAGAGGCACAATACACTAAATGTAAATGGGCTATCTTGTGTGACCTACTATTCACGGGCACAGTGTTTGGATTTGACTGGGTTGCAGCAGCCAAACACACTATGGCTATGCTTGAACATGCCCTAGGGCAGACAGCCTAGACTCAACCTCTGAACCTATGAAAATGTTCATGATGCACAATATTTATTGCTGATACTGTTTGCAGGTTTTTATCATCTTTGCTTTCCCACTTTCTATGAACTGCTTAGGTATCTGCGGAACATATTTGATTATGACAGGGTTCCACTATATATTATAAACGTGTCTGTTGTCATATAAGTGTGTGCACAGGGCAGATTGCTGGATAGTGAGAGGTTCATGGGTTAACACATGCAACTGCCTGATATGTGTGGCCCACTGCTGTACTCCAACATGGCCTAAGTATGTGAGCATGCCCAGTTCAGACTGTCAGTGTTCTGTTGCCTGACATTTGTCTCATGTATTCAAGTGTGTGAGCATGCCCAGTGTAACCTTCCAGTACATTGCTGTCCGAGGTCCACTACATTTATTGATGTATGTGTGCATGTACAATATTAACATTTCTACTGTGTGTGTGTTGAAAGTCAGGTTCTATTCTTACTGCAGGACTCACCTTTGTGTCATAACTCGACAGGGATTATGCTGTGCCTGCAGGGTTTCCATGGAATACTTTGCATAGACTTAACATTTCATCATACAGGTTAACCACTGCAATACTGTCATGGTTTAGTGGTTCAGTACTATGACTATAGTGCACAGTATCCTGGGTTCGAGGACCATCACCGCTTATATTTTCATACTGAGCAGACCAGACTGCTTAAGGGCCAGTAGAGCAGCTATGAGCATGTTGGCTTTTGTTCAGCTATGCCCTACTTAGACCCAGCTTGTCCAACATTGCTCAATATTAACCATCATTGCTGGACGTTGGCCAATATTACTCAACATTGACCACATTTGTACTAGTTGGTGTGTGCGATTTGGTTTACATATACTACATGGTGGTAAATGCTGTTTAGCACTGCTTTATATTGCTTAACACATGGCTATCATGCCTCAGGTGTTGATGCAAGGCTGCCTATGTCGGATGCACATACTACACTCCCTATACATGTTTGACTGCAGATAGTGTCAACATCAACATAGACATCCCTTTTAGTATATGTGTGGGTCAAAGAGAGGTATCATTTCCAGAGTTCCTACTGAGCCAGTGTATGTGCTATGCGTTGCCTCTTTGCCAAGGCCAAAGCATACTGGGCACGCCTCCTTCTGCCTACTGGGGCAGGCTCAGGTTGTTCCTCCTCCAAGTCACGCCCTGCCTGTGATGGCCCTGGCAATGGTGGGGGGCTGTTTGGCCCAGGCCTATGCTGGTCCTGCTGCAGCTGTTTTCACAGGATCATATTATGTAGCATAGCACATACCATGACAATTTGGGTACATGTAGCTGGTGAGTACTGCAAGGCTCCACCAGATGTGTCCAGGCACTGGAACCGTGACTTGAGCAGCCCAAACACACGCTCAATTACATTTCGTGTTTGCACGTGTGCTCATTATGGAGTTCCTGTTCAGGTGTGTGTGTGTGTTTCTGATGGGTGTCATCAGCCACGGCTCCAGTGCATAGCCAGCATCCCCCACTAGGTGTCCATGTGGGATGTCCCCATTGGCAAATGTCTGGTACAGCTGCATCAGATGCCAGATATGGGAATCATGGTAGCTTCCAAGGCAGCCAGCACACACATTCAGTATTATGCCCTGGGCATCACACACGACCTGGCAGTTGATGGAGGGGAAGCCCTTGCGGCTGACAGACCCTACCCCACTCACCGGCTGGTGCTTTGATGCGTATGTGCGTGCAGTCTATTGCACCCACTACCTCAGGGTATTCCGCTATTTGCTGGAAGAGACGCATATTACTGGCCAATACCTCACGGGAATTGGGGAAGTATACATGATCTGACATGGCATCCAGGAACTGGTGCAGTACCCTGGATGCTGATGCCTGTGATATTCCCATCATATCACCAGTTGGTCTCTGGAAGGTACCTGTTGCTAATATGCTTAGGCCAACACATACCTTAGTTTCCACTGGGATGGGTTCCCCTCTGTTGGTTCTGTGTGTGAGGCATGGCCTGCACATCTCAACAATTTTCTGCAAGAGGTCTCTGTCCACTCTATAGCGCTCCACTATCTCCAGCTCATGTAGCCCCTGGTAGGTTACCCTGGGCCTGTTCACTCTTCTCCGTCTCCTCACTGTGGGTTGTCCAGCAGCATTTGCATCATCACCACCCTCAGCATGTTGCATATGTCGCCTTATAACAGCAATGGCAGCCCCTAACATTTTTTGCCTCAGTACAGCTTTTTCAGTTTTCACTGCTATTAGCTTACTGCAGTGTTGCAGTGTCTCTTGAGAGAAACATAATGGACTGTTGTTTGCAGTGTTTTAAGTGCTGGGCTGGGCTAGTGTTCTGCCTGGGTAATTGCCTGATTCTGATTGTTTTCACCTGCTAGCTCTGCTAGTACTCCCCGGTAACTTCCCTACTATTTGATGTGCTTCCTTTTTCCTTTCTGTTTCCTCAGGGGGGAGCGCAGCGCACACAAGCGCAAACGCACGCACAGCAACTAACACGCGCACGCACATGCTTACAAGGACTAAAACCTGCTTATTCTTGTTAAAACATGCGCACACCAGCGCAAACGCGCTTACAACTGTTTACACAGCCTTACATATGCTTACTCAAGCTTACACGCGTGCACACTGTCTTACTTGGGTTTACTGGCGCGCACACACAGGCATGCATGCTCAGCAAGAAACTTTGGTGTTATCCACAGCATACACCTTCCATTTCTTGACTTTACCTGGCCTACCTGTTGACACACCTCTTTCAATAACATGTAATTGTCGGCTGACACATGACACTTTGCTCCAATGAGCTTCACTCCTTTCATACATAACCCCCTTGTGATGTCACCTATCTTCTACTCTGTTATTCCCCTCATCTTACTCCTACACTTCACTGACTGTGCTCATTTCCTATGTAAACTTGCGATTCATTATCCTAACCCTCATTTACATAGGATTGCCAACTAATGCTTGGTTACATCTCTTAGACTGAGCTTCCCCCCTTAGCAACCTCTACTCGGTGGCCATGTTGTCTTCAGCCTGCCATTCACTTGCATTGTAAATTCATTTTAGCTATAAAATCCATATTTGTGGATCTTAATTATTAATTTTCTGGTTTTTAGGGTGCAGCGCATTGATGCTGCACTACGGTTAAACCCCGGAGATCGGGATGAAAAAAAAAAGTTATTTTATTTCTATTTTGCATCACTTCCCATTGCCAATGGCCGTATTTTTGGCCATTGGCATGCTTCCTCCTGTAAATACATGCTTTTTTTGCAGCTGTCACGGCTCAGTTTTGTTATTTGCAGAACCGTACTCAGTTATCAACTGAGTACATTTCTGCAAATCTGACAGGTTCAGGTTTCCTGGATCGCAAATTTACCTCATTTGCATAGCTTTTGTCTGCAACTGAGGTAATTTGCATATCCAAGCCCTGTCCGTGTAGGACTAGTTTAAGGAGCTCTGTTACACGCCTCTACCTGCTCTTCCTGGATAGCTCAGCGGACATGTTGGCTGCATGGAGTCATACTCTACTCTTAGACTCCGTGCAAGCCTTCGTGAATCCGGCCCAATATCTTTCAGAGTGGAAACTAACTTCAATCAAACTATCTCTCGTTATTCCAAACCTGGCAGCAATCGCAAGACTTTAGATGCGTATCAGTTTTATTTCACCTGGGTAAGATCCTTGAAAAACTCATTTTAACCTGCTTTCTACTCACAGTGACCACTACAATTTTTGTCACACCAAAATATGGATTTTGAGCAGGTAGAAGTACTGTGACATTAACCTGAAACATAAAATATGGCATATTTCTAAACATCGATAAAAGTGAACCAACATAAACAACCTTTATTGACCTCACTGTGACATGAAATTTAGTAAACCAAACCCTACTCTCACATGCTCTTTTAAATAACAAAAAAGCCACAGGTTGTTTAAAATACTTAACAAAAAAGAGACAGCCTCTTCAACCATCAATAAAGGAACATGTCATGGATCAGCTCTATCCTCCATGCTATTCTCAGCATTTATCAATAAACTCAGCTATGACACTCCCCTCCTTAATGATAAACCTGCATCTGCATAAAGTATCTATAGGTCAGACCACCTCTACAGGGAATTAAAAAGCTGTTAATGCAGACCTAATCAAATCTAAACTCTTAGATGGCAAAATTAACTAATCCTGAACTAAAAAGGCCATGTTATTTGAAACATCTTAAAAACTCCCAAATTTCACTCTAGCTGGCAAAATGATATCACTCATGATGTGTCCAATGAAACAATACATCTATTCTGTAACTGGCCTCTAGCTGGCTTAAAGGCTAAACCTCCAGCATTACATTGCTATTACAAAATAAAAACAACATTCTCCTCTGGGCCTGGAAAATGTCCAATATCCTATCCCTAGGAAGACAGACTGATAGGCAGATGAATACTTATGACCCAAGTCATGTATGGTTTCCTCCTTATTGTATCAGTCTCCATTACCTCCTTACAAGTCACCGTAAATAAAACCTGCAGATTCATAACCCCACCTCCAAGACATTAGTACCACAGGCATGTCTCAACAAAAAAGGTTAAATGGTTTGAAAATAAAAAATAGTTAGCTGCAGATCTACTACTGGGTGTGACAAAGGGAAATACTGCCAGCCCAGCTATCTGGAATTTTGTAAGTTGTTATGTGTCATTTGTGAATGCCAACATGCTTCATGTAAGATGCTTGTGCTACAACCGTGTTAGAAATGCATGTTCTGTACTGAGCTAAAATGTAACCACAGCATGCCCTGCTGGCATAGAAGAGAAAAGTATATAAACTGTTGTAACTGTGTAAATGTATACATTTTAACAATGGAAACTAGAACACAGAGGGTTAACTTGCAAAACTTCAAGAACATTGTTTAAATTAACTTTGTTTTAAGATTGTGCTACAACAGTTATCTTTCATTTTCAGTCAACAGGAAACATGATGTCTACACTAGGGGACTCCCTGACCTGTTTTGTAAATGTTTTATTGTTTTCTGTCTTCCAGCAGTTGCAGAGATCTGAGAGATATGTATTTTTCATAGGGAGATGTTAAAATGATGATAGTTTCTGACACTGGGGACTTAGCTTGGGAACTAAAGTCAGGTGACAAAATGTGATGTCATCCAAGCTAACCCAGAAGTAATATTTGATATCAAATTAAGAACTCTCAGAGAGAAACAAGGGCATTTTGCATTTGTCTTTGACCTGACAATATCCACTCATCACCACCCTCTGCACTTGCCTTGCTATAAGTAAGATTTTAGGGCATAGCAAATTTTTTTGGTTCAGATAGGGATATAGTAAAGTGCTTAGAGGTTTTCTTTATTTATTTGAGACTGTCCTGCAATGTTTTAAATATTTTCTGTGATTTTGAACTCTGATGTAACCGATTACTTATTGAGTATTGTCTTGTTCTTTTATTATTTATTATTAAATATATTTAAACCTTTCAAGGGTGGCTGGTCTGTTTAGAGATAGTTTAGCTCTTAGGATACTTGCAAATCTATTTGGTGACACTGTACAGGCCACTCCTAAATAGCCCTGCTCTTGGTCAGACTACCATTTGGATTATTAGTACCATTACACAGCAAATCGGAAACCCTTTGTTAAGGGCCTTAAAGTAGCTGATGAGAGTTGGCTGATGGTAGTTGGAACTACCTTACAGTCTGGGCAGAAGGAGGCATAGCTAGTAAACCTGTACCAGCCTTCCCCATGTGTGTGTGTGTGTGTGTGTGTGTGTGTGTGTGTGTGTGTGTGTGTATAAATCAAATCTCCAACAGTGTGTGTCAGCTACTAGGGCAGGGACACAAAGCACTGGTTGGACAGAGAGAGTACTGGGGATACTGGTTTGGCCACTCAGCTAAAATCTCAACCCTATAGCTGTGCCAGTGGGGAGTCTTATTGGGGATCTGGACAAAGAGGGAGGAACCAGCCTCACACTGACTATGATCTCTGCGTGCTCTTAAGGGAAATTGCACTATACTGTGTGTTTACGTTTCCCACTGTTGCCAGTGGTGAAGACTGAGGCTCCTTGATTACCAGGCTAGTACAGGGGCATCACACTGGGTTCCCACTTTTGCAAACTCATTACAGAAGAAAGATTTCACCACTTTGTGTGCCAACTACAAATAATCAGTACAACTACAACCTTTTCTCTTAAAGCACCAGCACTCCTTCTCTTTTCATCCTACCAAGCACTGACAGCAGCTTCTCTATCCTGGCCCACATATTCTGGGAATACCTCCCTGGAGCAACACAGAACAGTAACTGGACAGCGCAGTGGTGCAGAGATTAACATTATTGCCTCACAACAAGAGGTTCTCTGGTTGGATTCTAGGCTGAGGTGACTTCTGTGCAGAGTCTGCATGTCCTCCCTGCATTCACGTGGGTTTCTCCAGGTACTCCGGTTTCCTCCCACATTCCAAAAACATCCGTCTGGAGCATTTCTCCCCGGCTCTCCTCTGAAAATAGGCTCTGTCCTAGTTGGACTTTCCCGGTCAACAAATGCTAAATAAACAAATACAAATAAATAATTCCTACAATACTTTTAGGGAAGAGTTAAAATATATCCAGAAGGTGGCTATTTGTAAATGCTTCAACAAAAATACATTACACTGATACCTTGAGCCATCTTAACACCCCCCCCCCGTAGTGTAATTTCACTGCTTTTCCTTCAGCTCATGGAGAACGCGTAATATACTAAGTTACATAAAACCCCAGTACTCCCAAAGACAAACCCAACCCCCTGTTTCAAGCCCTCACCATTTATCATTCTACCCCCTCGCCACATGCACCATTAATCTTTTACCTCACCTATTTACATATTTATGCTGGTTTCTTCTCTACTCTTAGTTCTTGCAGTTGCAAAAAGTACAAGTACTTATTTAACTTAAGATTCCACATTTAGCCTTTTTACTTTGCTTCTGTTGCAAGTACCGCCTATATATAACAGTACACTGTCTCAAGCTTTCAGTTATGAGAAAGTTAACCCAGATATTGCTGTTTTTACCTACTCAAGCGTTTTGTATTCAGTCTCATTCCTGCAAGACAAAGCAATCGAATAACAGGAATATTTCTTAATAAGGAGTAGTTAAAATAAGAATGAAATCCAGAGTGATAATATGGACATCTCACAAAGCAGATGCATTCATATGTGAAAAGACTCCGTTCAAAACACAAGCGAAATTCAAGTCCATTCAGTGAACCTCAAAGTTTTCTGATGTGGCTTTGAGTTAGGCGAAGAAATAAACAAATGAACAAATTACTTTTTAATAATAAAGAGTTTTAAAAATTTGGGGAAAGTACTCATGGTCTTAAAAGGAACACAACAGACTAATTGAAGTGAGGCAGTTGTGGTACACACAAACACGTTCAAAATAAAAAGTGTAGCACAACACCTTAAGCTGTACACCAAACTGCACTCTTCAGATTATAAACAGAGCAAGTGGCCTGCTTCTCAAGTACTGTACAGTACAGAATTAAATTAGCATCGTACCAGACTACGCTGAAAACTATCCTTTCCAAAGTTCAAATTAAAATCAGTAAACCCTTCTAATAACTTACCTTTGGGGTCTTTAGGATAAATTTTGATTTCCCATCATCAGTCCCAAGCTGGGCTTTCAACTGCAGCAGTTTTGCCACTTCATCTTCAATCTAGGAAATAAAGATTGGTCATAAGTAATAAAAAAAAATTAAACAAATGGAAGACCTGTAATTCTTTAACCCAAACAAAAATACAATGAAAAAGGCTGCTACATTAGACATAACCAATCCCTTAAATAAATTGCTACATGACCCCGAACAGGGTAAAGTGGGTGTAACAGAATGAACAATTAAGTTTTTAAAACAAAAATACATTATGCAGACTGTTCTGTACTAAGCTTGAAAAAGTGTACAGGCAACACAATTGAAAATAATGCGTTACCTAATTCTACAAACTTTACTTCATCACACAATGCAGATTACATAATTCCCTAGTTACCGCATTAACAGCTTTTTGTAAAGCACACCTGACCTGAAGTAAAATGCTTTACGGTCAGAAGTAAACACTAGGCAATCAGCTGTCAGACCATTAACAGCCTAGCTGAAGCAACCAACATCAAAAGTTATCACCTTCCCCTAGAAGAGTTATACAAGACAGGCACAGGGAGAACTTGTACGCGCCCATCCAATTGTCTAGGTTAGTCTTGACTATAGCTATGGTACAACTTTACTTTAATGTACAGGTGTAGTTTATTCTATAGTTGGGAAATATGCTGGGTAAGAGTACACCACCACGTCTTATTAATGATAGAGATGGAGGTCCTTTGTGTGTGAAGACACATTCACTCTATGGAGACATATTAGGTCTAGCAGAGTGGATAAGTAGCATCATTCGAGTCAGGATCTGATCCTCCCGACCACTCTACGCATACGTTGCAACTCTGAGTAAGCTACCTAAAGGAGGGAGAGGCACATGTATGCTTTGTAACATTAAGCATGCTAAAGGACAGACAGTAAAGTTGAGTTCATAGGTTCATACTAGGCTATCTGCCCTAGGGCATTTATAAGCCTAGCCAGAGTGTGTGTGGCTTTCACCACCCCTTAGGATGAGAATACTATACCCATTAGTTTGCTGTGCCTCTGTCCAGCAGTGACACAGAGATGATTCCCGGGGTAAACCTACGATCTCCCATCCACTCGTCAAGATTTCTCTTGAACAGAGTCAGTGAGGGGCTCTGCCTCACATGGACTGGGATTCTGTTCCATAGTGTAGGGAGTCTCTGGGTGATGAATCTGTCCCTCCAGCACGTCCTATTTATATCCGTGTTGAGGTTTAAGTCTCTTGCTCTCGTGGCTCTGGTGGATTTGGATTTTTTGAGGTGGAGCATGTCCATTAATTCCGGGTTGGACATGGCCTTGTATGTCATGCACAGATCACATCTGAGCAGACGGTATGCGACTGAATAGAGCTGGAGTTTCTTCAGTCGGGCATTGTATCACATATGTTTGAGCCCCTTTATCCTTTTGGTGAGGAACTTTTGGGGTCTTTCCAACTGCTGCAGGTGTCGGGTAAGGTACATTCCGAATGGGGCGTTGTACTCAATCATTGGTCTGATAAGTGAAGAGTACAGGGGTTCTTTGTGGCTTACTTAAGTCCAAGTTCTTGCAGAGTTATACTCACTATTGCAGTAATGCTATTTACCCACTGTCGCTTCTGCTGCCCCTTCTACCTTTACCTCTCATCTTTCGCAGCATCAGGGTTACCTTTAGTCTACCCACTGAACAAAATACTCATTGTAAAACTCAGACGTTACAGGTACCCATGTTAACAGCAGTTGAAATAACACAGTAAGTGCAGCAGAATTATATTTTTGACAGAGACTGCAGTCAAAGGTTGGGCGCCATTTCTTGGCACTGTCTTTTTAGAGGCAGGATGTCATTACCAGTATGAGTCAAGGCAGTGTTAAATTGAGGTTATTATGGATAGCTTGGCTATAACGAGAGCAACATGCACTCTGTTCTTTTTTTCTGAAGTTTGAGGAGAAGCTACGCAGCAGGAAACACTCCAGTACTGCACCAATAAATACTGACAGAAGACAGGTCATAAGGAATAAAACCTCAAAAATGACCTTCTACAACTAAAACATAAATACCTTAAGGTAAGTGACTACATGCAAAACTATTATACATCATATGTATAACATATACTACAAAATGAAAGTAAAAAAGTCCAAACTGTGGAAATGCTGTAATCCTCTTAACCATAACCAAAAAAATCTCACGGATGCAAAGTAAAGGGTTTGAGTCTATCCTCTGGTTATTAGCAAAGTTTGTAACAGTCTACAGACTGATAGCTTAGAATTTACCTATGAACATATGAAGTATGACCTTGTAAAGAAAGAACTACAAAGCAACTGTCACCAGACCCACAAAGTTTGCAGTAACAGAAGGAGAGTGACACCCTCCCTGTTCTGCAGAATCTAACCTCCCGAGTGTGTCATCCTTTGGATGAGGCATTAAACCGAGGTCCCATCTGCCTGAGTTGGTGGTAGTTCAGGTGGATGTAAAAGATCCCACAGCAACTATCAAAAGAGTAAGGAAAGTAATAAACCGACACAGGAAGGTGTCCAACGAAACAAATAAACCAGAAAAAGAACACCAACGGACCAAGGCAACCACCAATAAGTTCTCCAAGTCCTTTGTAGTATAACAATCAAATTGCGAGCTGGTAGTGAGCAAGCTCAAAGGCAAAAACAAGTGCAGATAAACCAAGATAAACGCTTTATTTGTAGATCCGTTTTCGTCACCAACTTCAGAATAAACACAGAACATCTAGTTCCATTACTATATATACTGATCACAATTAATACTAATAAGATAATCACACCAATCAAGCAATTAAAAACACAGTAAAAATAGTGGAATAAATTCACCTGTAAGTTATTTACTACATAAAACAAGTTTTGCAAATTATGCAATCTATAAAACATTTCTCAATCATATTTTCCATAATAATACTATTTATTTTGTTAATGAGTTGGAATTTTTAAAAATTTTTAAAGTTTAGCTGCCCTCATTTTCAATACAGGTGCCAGGGAAACCATTTCATTTAGCCCAGGTAACCTATTTGAGTCCAATACAACCTGCCAATAAAGTTCCCTGAACTCGACCCTGGTCTCCCACATACCACCTCTGGCATCTGTATTGACCACTTCCAGCACAAAAAACTGAAAATTTGATTTTGTACATAGGCAAGAGTGTTTATACAAAGCATTACTTTCTCTGGCTGTTCTAATCTCATACAGATGTTCATAAATACGTTGTTTCAATTTTCTTTCACTCTTGCCTATATAAAATGACCCACAGAACATGCATACTGCTAAATAAATGATACCACAGGTATTACAATTAACAAATGAGTTTAAACACAATCTTCTATTCCTATGTTTCAAATAATAACTCTCCCCTACCAGTAAGTATTTACAATATTTACACGCCCCACATTTAAATAAACCTTTTTTGCTTTTATTTTTATTATTGTTATCTGTCCTAATCACTTTCGGGTCACTATAACCCGTCGCAAGATAATTTTTTATTGTTCTACCTTTTTTATATACAAACTTCAAAGTGTCAGAAAAAATATCATTTAGGTCAGATATTTTAGAGAAATTTGACCATTCCTTCTCCATAATTTTTCTGACCAACCTAGATTGTCCATCAAAAGTAGTTATTAAACTATTACTATAGTTTTCTGTTATCTGTTCCTTTTGACAATTCATTGTCTCTCTGTTACAACCTAGTATAGGGGCAAACCTGGAATTTCTAGCCAAGGAAACTTCTTTAAATATTTCCTCTATTAAATCTTCAGGATACCCTCCGTTACAAAATTGGACCCTTAACCAATCACATTCTTCCATAAAGCTACTGTCTTCTGAGCACATTCTTGAAATTCTCACATATTGACCCTTAAGAACCCCTCTTTTTTGCGAGAGGGGATGTGAGCTGCTGTAATGAAGATACGAGTTTGAAAAAGTACCTACGCAAACATTATCATGGCGTACTGGGAAAACAAGTATTGATTGAATTCCCTTTACAAGAACAATTGGGCTCTTTATGGTCGGTTCCTTGACGACCTATGTTTCCTGTGGATAGGAGATGCCATCACATTCTGTGATATGGTAGAATATCTTAACGAAACAACAACTTTTTTGAAATTTACATATAAGTTTGACACTGAGACACTGAATTACTTGGATATTACTGTAAAGAAAAAAGATAATTATTTTGTTTCAAGGGTATATAGAAAAAGATACTTTTTCAAACTCGTATCTTCATTACAGCAGCTCACATCCCCTCTCGCAAAAAAGAGGGGTTCTTAAGGGTCAATATGTGAGAATTTCAAGAATGTGCTCAGAAGACAGTAGCTTTATGGAAGAATGTGATTGGTTAAGGGTCCAATTTCGTAACAGAGGGTATCCTGAAGATTTAATAGAGGAAATATTTAAAGAAGTTTCCTTGGCTAGAAATTCCAGGTTTGCCCCTATACTAGGTTGTAACAGAGAGACAATGAATTGTCAAAAGGAACAGATAACAGAAAACTATAGTAATAGTTTAATAACTACTTTTGATGGACAATCTAGGTTGGTCAGAAAAATTATGGAGAAGGAATGGTCAAATTTCTCTAAAATATCTGACCTAAATGATACTTTTTCTGACACTTTGAAGTTTGTATATAAAAAAGGTAGAACAATAAAAAATTATCTTGAGACGGGTTATATTGACCCGAAATTGATTAGGCCAGATAATAATAATAAAAATAAAAACAAAAAAGGTTTATTTAAATGTGGGGCGTGTAAATATTGCAAATACTTACTGGTAGGGGAGAGTTATTATTTGAAACATAGGAATAGAAGATTGTGTTTAAACTCATTTGTTAATTGTAATACCTGTGGTATCATTTATTTAGCAGTATGCATGTTCTCTGGGTCATTTTATATAGGCAAGAGTGAAAGAAAATTGAAACAACGTATTTATGAACATCTGTATGAGATTAGAACAGCCAGAGAAAGTAATGCTTTGTATAAACACTCTTGTCTATGTACAAAATCAAATTTTCAGTTTTTTGTACTGGAAGTGGTCAATACAGACGCCAGAGGTGGTATGTGGGAGACCAGGGTGGAGTTCAGGGAACTTTATTGGCAGGTTGTATTGGACTCAAATAGGTTACCTGGGCTAAATGAAATGGTTTCCCTGGCACCTGTATTGAAAATGAGGGCAGCCAAACTTTAAAAATTCCAACTCATTAACAAAACAAATAGTATTATTATGGAATATATGATTGAGAAATATTTTATAGACTGCATAATTTGCAAAACTTGTTTTATGTAGCAAATAACTTACAAGTGAATTCATTTCACTATTTTTACTGTGTTTTCAAATGATTTCCTATTGTTGTTTTTAATTGTTTGATTGGTGTGATTATCTTATCAGTATTAATTGTGATCAGTATATATAGTAATGGAACTAGATGTTCTGTGTTTATTCTGATGAAGTTGGTGATGAAAACGGATCTACAAATAAAGCGTTTATCTTGGTTTATCTGCACTTGTTTTTGCCTTTGAGCTTGCTCACTACCAGCTCGCAATTTGATTGTTATACTACAAAGGACTTGGAGAACTTATTGGTGGTTGCCTTGGTCCGTTAGAGTAAGGAAAGTTCCCCATGCCCTAGGCAAATCTCCCCTAACAGTATTGATAGCACCCAGGTCTCTGCTGAAGAGAGGCTAATAAGGCCTAGTGGGACTACCCTTGTCAAAGTATAAATAAAATCACACCAGGAGACCTTCTATGAATCTTGCATTAGCTACCAGGGTGCGATTTTGTGAGAGGGACTTGTGTATCAAGCTTCTTGCTCCTTCGTCTGCGGCTGGCAATGCTAGACTGATGACACTTAGTGGTTCTTCACATCATGCTCCCATGTCAGGAAATACAAACTGCTGGTATGGGTTCTGGCCTTTAATGTCATAACCAAATCAGCACTCTTAATATTTTAGCAATCTAAGCATTAAATAAAGAACCAAATTCTGCACGCATCAGAAAAGATCTGGGGAGTGGTGAAGCTCAGCAGCACTCCCTAGCCTGGTAAGTGATGTTATCACACATCAGCAGAAGGCATGAAAACCATTCTGAGTACACAAGCTAGAAATTTTTTTTAACAACTCAGCCAGCATGGAGGTGTCAGAAAAATAAACCCAGCTGTTACCACAATGGAAGGCTTTCAAATTCAAACCAACATATATTGGACCTCATTTCTAGCTAAAAACACTAACCACTTGGGAAGTGGACTGCTAAAAAATTGCCAATTGCACTCAGCCTCTTCCAAGAAAGGACAGCCTCATGAGGCTGTGGCACTCAACTAGGCTGGGGGTGGGGTAGTCCTTTAAAATTTCTAATGCAAGGCCCACAATGTAAAATTTACATGACAGAAACATCACCATTCTCAGCCATTAACATGAAGGCAACATGTGTTAAAGGTTAAAAGGTTAATTTCCACTACCCTCTCCTCCTCAGCTAACCATAGAGAAACTACTTCTCTCATAAATAACTGTTACAACACAAACCAACATGCCAGTATGCAGCCATAATGAATGCAGACAATGCATCCAGTAAGATCCACACCTGACGCAACCAGCCATCAAATGCATCCAGTAAGATCAACACCTGACACAACCAGCCATCAAATGCATCCAGTAAGATCCACACCTGACACAACCAGCCATCAAATGCAACCACTAAGATCCACATCTGACAACCAACCATCAAATGCCTTAATGAACACAGACGATGCATCCAGTAAGATCCACACCGGACACAACCAGCCATCAAATGCATCCACTAAGATCCACATCTGACAACCAACCATCAAATGCCTTAATGAACACAAGACAATGCATCCAGTAAGATCCACACCTGATACAACCAGCCATCAAATGCATCCAGTAAGATCCACACCTGACACAACCAGCCATCAAATGCAACCACTAAGATCCACATCTGACAACCAACCATCAAATGCCTTAATGAACACAGACGATGCATCCAGTAAGATCCACACCGGACACAACCAGCCATCAAATGCATCCACTAAGATCCACATCTGACAACCAACCATCAAATGCCTTAATGAACACAAGACAATGCATCCAGTAAGATCCACACCTGATACAACCAACCATCAAATGGATGCAGACTTCTGATGGAAGAGTGTCACATTTCCTACCACAGACTTCTACTATTTCATTCTTTTGGATCAAGACAGCATTGACATCCCCCAATGAGGAGACCATCACATAGCAGCACTGTGCAATGAACTCAAACTCAGCTTCACATGGATAGGAAGTCCGTTCCATAGGAGGGGCAGTCTCTGGGACACTGATCTCTCTCCAGCAAGTTCCGTTTAAGTCACAGACAAAAATTAGGTCCCTAGACCTTGTATTTTTGATACTCTGACTTACGAATATGCAGGAGATTCACAAGTGTGGGGTTTGAGGATGCCTTGTAAGGCAGGCGTAGACCATCCCTCAGCAATCTATAGGACATTGAGGAGAGGGAAAGGGCTTCAAGGCACTCTGGATAAGGCAGTTGTGTTATGCCTTGTATTCTTTTTGTAAAGAACCTTTGAGGCCACTCTAGTTGCTGCATATGCCTGGTCAGGTACATGCCAATGGAAGCACTGTACTCTATTATTGGTCTGATAAGGGTGGAGTACAGTGCAATAATGACCTCCTTGAATCTAGATGCCTTGCCCTTATTTATAAATTGTGCAACATAAAAGGATTTCCTCACCACTGTGGCCACCAGATGGTCAAAGGTAAAGCTACTGTCTATGTGCATACCCATATCCCTAACCACTGGGTTGACTCTTGGGGGTGTATTATCAACATGGCAATTAGCCGGGATGGCTGAATTCCCAAAGGGTACAATTACACATTTCTTAGCACTGAGTTTAAGACAATGGCTTTTGCACCATTTGTTAGTCAGATATGGATCTTTTTGAAGAATGCCACTGTCTGCAGAAGACTCATTGATAACCCCCAGCTTGCAATCATCTGCAAACTTCGTCAGCTATAAACCTTCAACATTTGCTTCAATTTCAGAGAAACAGATGCTAAAAAGGAGTGGACCCAATTCAGAGCCCTGGGGGACTCTGCCGGTGACTGGCCTCTTGGTGCAGGTGGTGTCATCTATTTTGATCTCCTGGGTCTTATCGGTAAAACCAGTTGGCTATCGAGCCAGTGAAAAAAAGAGCTTATACATAAATTAGTGAGCTTGTCTGTAATGCCCGAGTAGGGTAGTGCATCGTGACCCTCTTCTCAAAAAAAAATTCCACTAAATTTAATAGGGATGAAAAAAAAAATCCACTAAATTTAATAGGGATGATCTTCCTTTAACAAAGCCGAATTGTGATGGGTCCAGCATTTGCAAGTTACCTATGTTGTCATTTAACATGTCCATGATGATTCTATCAATGGCCATACATATGAAACTGGTAAGACTTAAGGGCCTGTAGTTACCCTGATCAGTGGTTGGACCTCCTTTGTACAGGGAGAATGACTGTTGCCATCTTCCATTCGTTGGGTACAAAACCTGATTGAAGGCTCCAGTTGAAAAGTGATTCAAGTGAAATAGAGAGGTCAGGTTTCATGTTGTTCATTAAACATCCCGGGATGTTACTGGGGCAAACAATGCAGCATTTTTAGCCTTGGAAAGTACATTAATGAACTGTCTCTAGTAATGGTTGGTGGGGATTGTGTTATGTGGCATTTCCTTTGGACTATGGGGGGAATGCGAGCTGAACCTGTCAGCCAAAAGGTTGGTCCACCAGTTCAGTGTGGGTGCGACCATTTACAGTAAGTTCTGCGCATTGTTGTGCATGTTCCCTGAGGTTACAGGCATAGCTGTAGAAAGCTTTGTGGTTGTCCTTTGCCCAAAAAATCAATTTTTCTTCAGATTTAGCCTATGAAGTATTAATTAACCCCCTTAGGTGCATGTTTAGATTGGTCAGGGGGCTTTTAGTATGTGTGGCTTTGTTCCTCCTATGCTTGGCAAAGATTTTTTTCTTTTGTTGTAAAACCAATTGACAGTGCGATTCCACCAGGGTGGCAGTCTTTTGAGTTTGTCTTGTACTTAACATGAGTGGGCACAGCTCACACCATACAGCTATTAATATGGCTGTACAGAGATTTTGTACATATCTCAGTGTATTCTATAGTGTCTACTGGGTTTCGGGGTGCTTGGAAATTAGCCAAGGTGTTGCTTAGTAGAGACAGGTTAGCCTTGGAATAGTTCCTAAAGGTTTTTGGTTTTGTTGGATTCCCAGATTTAATTTTTATTTCAAGTAATACTGCCTTATGGTCAGATCTGACGAGCGAAGATATTACACTGGGTGAGGAACATTGGCCTCCCATGTTTGTGAGTACAAGTTCAAGGATGTTTGTACCTGTGGTAGGAGACTGGACAAACTGTTCCAGGATGTTGGCATTAAAGTTTAGGAATCACTGGGATTGTGATTGTTCTCCAATTCGATTCTCAGCTGGGGAGACTTCTGTGCAGAGTCTGCATGTCCTCCCTGCATTTATGTGGGTTTCCTGTAGGTATTCCGTTTTCCTCCCACAGTCCAAATACATGTGTCTGGAGCATTTCTCCCTGGGCCTCCCTCCACTGAAAATAGGCTCAGTCCTAGTTGGACTTTCCCAGTCAACAAATGTTACATAAAAAAAAAGACAGACAGAAAGTGGTGTAGGATTCCCAATCTGTAGAGGGGCAGTCGAGATCCTCCATGTATAACGTTTTGGGTTGAATGCTGAGGAACTCTATTACACTGAAATAGTTAGTATGAGTTTCCTGGTACAAGGAGAGACACCTTTATGTTGCAAGGATATGATATGGCACCCTGTTTATGCTGCGTTACACATGTATGAGTTCCTGTGTGTCGTACACTTTAACTAGTCTGGATGTGAGATGAGTCTTGGTATAGACTGACACTCCTCCACCTTTAGTTTCCTCCTGCATAGTAGCCGATCTAAAGGTGTGAAAGGCATTATAAGCTTGCATTGATGGGATACTCTCAGTGACTTTAAAACATGTCTCCTTTACTACACAGACATCTACACCCTCCAGGGAGGGACAGGCTTGCAGGGAGTGAAGTTGCTTGTTAAGAATTTTAGCATTGAGCAGTCCCACCTTCAGACATTCCTTCATAGGTTCATTTAAGTCAGTAGGTTTATCAGTTTGGCATCATCTAAAAAGGCAGCATAGGGGGTTGTAAAGGTCTTTGCCAATATCCAAAAGCCTAGAGAAGATAAGTGCAGACCATCCTTAGCATCTTTCCTTTGTAAAAAGGCTCATCTTTCAAACATTCTTCAGACAACCCCTCTGGCCTTTAGGCTGCCAATCAGATCTGCAATGTCCAATGACACCTCTGAATAAAGCAACATCTGTTCCCCTCAAATATGACTGTGTTATAGATGGACTCGTATGCATAATAGAAATGGCAAAATAAACAGAACTGCAAGTATCCCTAATCTAGTCTGTAAAAAATAAGTCAAACAGCTGATCCAACTTTCTCATATCTTTGTTCTATAAAACAGGATCCTACAACTACCTTCTTAGATCTGTCAAGAATAATAACCTTAACCCTGAAACTTAAGCTTCAGGGAAAAAAGGACCCCAACTGAATCTTGTGATTATGACCCATGTCCAACCTCATCTTAGCCATAAAGGAAGGCTTTGACTCCTTATGAAAGACTGGGGGGGGGGGGTCAAAGCATCTCATATGGCAGAAATGGTCTTCAGAGCAAGACATTTTAAAGGGGCTATATAAGCAGGTTCAAAAAGCACTTGTGAAGTTTTAGATAAAAAAATGTCTTTTGGAAAAAAGCTTAAGCTTAGGCTGCAATATGAGGAAGGACTCTCATGACAGGCACATCAATGAGTCTTAAAGAGAAACAAAACCAGTCTAAGCTCAACAAGTAAGCAAACCACCTGAGCAGAAACAAGGTTATTTTGATAATGACTAACTGGAACAGTTTGATAAATAGGTTTTCCACATGGTGGGTTTCCTACTCTCTTTAATACATATCACCTCTGAATTTTACAAAAAAAATTCTTTATTTTGGAGATGGAAATAAGCCGCAAAGCTGAACACAGTGAAAGAGGTGGTACACCTGGTCCCAGTACTGCGGGACGATGACCTCACAGACAGATAATTGCATAATCTACTCTGTACTCTGTAACGGAAAGAACGTTGGCTGTTCTGACCAATACGTGGCTCAGGCTTAGGTTGACATTTTTCCTTTTCTTGCCTTTTAAAGTCTTGCAGCCAGAGGAATGAGAGGGATGTACAAAGCCTATGTCATATACAGGGTTTCATAAGTACTGTGCTGTCATCCAGCGGTGTAGATGGTCTCTGTACTGGAATGTCCATTCTTGGGATATCAAAGACTGGCATCAGTACAACAAACATATCTGATTTAAGTGCAGAACCCAAAATAAGTTGTCAGGCTCCAGATGAACAGCACAGCAGCAAATTTATTGTAGAACAGTAAAACAAACAGATATTCCTAGTTAGCGCTTTCGTCTCACTTCTATCAACTCTGAGACTTCTTCAGACTGATTATTTCTGGGCACACCCAACACTTTACATACTAAAAAAAAAAATCACATGATCCAAAATGTCACATGACTATTATAAAAACTTTTTTTTTAAGTTTTTTTTTTAAATAAAAGAACATACACTTTTCATACATAAACATTTGCATCAATAAATTAGTGTTTAAGCCTCTTCCTTTTTAAATACATTACAAATTCCTCTCTGTTATTGAGACCTGGTGGAAAGCAGGCATTAAGCCTGACTTGCGAACAATATTCTAGCCAGCCTAGCTCATCCTTGATATTTACTATATTAAGACTGTTAGAAAGTGCTTCCAAAACTATAAATTTAAACTCAACCTTACATTTATTCATCTTATAGTGTTTGCTCCATGCATTCTTTTCATCCTCCATTGGAACAGCATACTTATGCTCATATATCCTTCTATATAATTTACGAGTAGTTCTTCCCAAATAAAAGGATTTACATTCTACACAAAAACTCAGTATACTATATACACTATATTTTTAGACTTACAACTGAATAACCCTGGAATCCTAATTATTTTTCCTCCTATCTCTACTTCATCAGTGTCGTGTAAATATATTTACATATTGCAATTCAGACACTTATACATTCCACATTTTTGTTTCTCGTCTTTGTGTTTATTCAATTTGCCTTGAAAATTATTTTGGTAATTTTTAGCTCTTTTTTGGGAAAACTTTGGCTGGTCCCCTAGCTTCTGAAGCAATTCACTATTAGTTGTAAATATACCCCAATTCCTATTTATTATTTTTTTAGCTTGAGCATCTACACTATTTTGTATAGCCATAGATGTTCCATATATAAACAGACATCTCTCAGCTAAAATTGGTCCTTTTGTTCTTCCTTCAATTTCTTCTAATATTTTATTCATCTCTATTTCTGGGTACCCCCTTTTTACTATTTTATCACAGAACAAATTTGCTTCTTCCACAAAATCTGCTTCTTTTTTCGTTAGCCTACTTATTCTAGACAACTGTCCTTTGACTATATTCATTTTTGTCTTTTTGGGGTGCATACTAGAAAAATGCAAGTACATATTGTTTTGTACTTCCTTTTTATATATCCTAGTTGCTACCTTGTTATTTTCTTTGTACACTGTTAAATCTAAAAAACTAATCTTTTTATTAACATGGCGGATAAATTTCAAATATGTGCAAATATTATTTATGTAAGTGAGAAACTCTTCAAATAGTTCATTCTTCCCTCTCCACACAATAAAAACATCAATAAATCTCAACATTATTAAGATGTTGTTTTTATATCTGCTTTCTAATATATGCATCACTTCCAATCCATGCATAAAGACATTGGCATAGCCTGGGGCTAATCCTGCCCCCATCGCAACTCCATTAACTTGAACATAAATTTCATCATAAAATGCTATATAATTATAATTCAGCACAATGTCAGTCATTTCCATCAATTGTCATACATTGTCCCTAAACTAGGCAGTAGTATTTCCTTTTGTTCTGCTATAAAAGAACACTGGGCACATCTTCCACATTTGAACGTTCCATGTTTTCTACTTGTACCTTGAATATTATGTATTTTCTGTTGTTCAAGGATATTCTTAAATTCTAAACTTGTACATAAGTCGCCTTCACCAAAAATGGTTTTAATAAGTGTCTGCAAGGACAACAACTAGATGATCTACTACCACAGTGCTACCAACAGCCATTTTCTTAGAAAGACACAGCAGTGTGTCGGCCCAGTGACTCACCAAAGCATAAAAATTGGTCTCACAGATTCATTTAGTACAGCAGTATTATAACAAAGGCTTCTTCACAGAAGCTAAAACACTGGGAATTAAAATAAATTTGGAGATTCAAACAGAAGAGTAACAATTTGTGTCTGGTTTAACCAAGACATTTGTTTCGGGAAAAAAAAAAATCTTACTACTAAAAGGCTGGTGAAAACATCACCATGAATATTTATTCATTATTTGTACACGTCACCGGGGTGTTGGATGGTGGGCAGGCCTTGGGCAAGCCTTGCTACTGCGCATCCGGGGGTTACTACAATGCAATATCACCTACCTCACACTATATTATTATAATCCCACTTGTATACTGCAGGGGAAGACATTTTTCATGTTTGGATTCAGTGCACTTACCACTTAATTCCTTCCTTCTTTCCTTTCTGTGAGGACAAAGCAAGGACTGCCTTTTATCTACATACACCTTATTCTTATAACATTGTTATGCTTGTACTGTGAAAGACGAGTCTTGTCTCTAACTAATCATCATCATGGAACCCATTTACAGAGACATTGGGAACCTTAAAACCTTGGACCCTACCCAGTTTGGTTTTGTTAAGGGCAGATCATGCCTCCTAAACCTAGTGGACTTCTTTGGGATGGTTACCGAGGCATTAGACGAGGGAAAGGGTCCACATAGCCTACATAGACCTCGCAAAGGTTTTCGACACCATTCCCCATTCTAGTATTATTAGACAAGCTCACCGGCTTGAACATAAACCCCTACGTCACGAGATGGGTTGCCAACTGGCTCATGGATAGAACCCACATGGTGAGAGTTGCAGGCTCTACGTCCGACTCTAAACCAGGTACAAGTGGCGTCCCCCAGGCCTCAGTCCTAGGTCCCCTCCTGTTCGGTATATACTTCTCAGAGGTTCAGGCAAGCATAGGAGGACTATGGCTGACCAAGTTCTCAGACGACTGCAAACTAGGGGCCATAATCGATTTTCCGGCTGATACAGACACCCTCCAGATGGATCTCACTGAGACAGATACCTGGTGTGAAAATCATAGCCTCAAGCTAAATGCCAAAAAGTGCATAGTCATCCTCTTTGGAAAAAACAAAGTACCTGCGAACTACCACATAGATGGTAGTCCCCTAAATACAGAAAATGTAATAAGGGATCTGGGGACCCAAGTAGATAGTAATCTCTCCTTTGATAATCATATTGCCAAGGTGGTTAAAAAATCCTTCTATGTGGCCCACCTAATCACAAAAGGGTTCGCATCTAGAACAAAAGAAGTTATTGTGCCTCTCTACTAATCACTCATTAGACCCATCATAGAATACAACGCCCCATTTGGGATGTACCTTACAAGACACCTGCAACAGCTGGAAAGGCCACAAAAGTACCTCACCAAGAGGATTAATGGCCTCAAACAGATGCCCTATGCAGCCCAACTCAAGAAACTCCAGCTGTACTCGGTTGCATACCACTTACTCAGAGGTGATCTCTGCCTGACATACAAGGGCATGTCCAACCCAGAACTGATGGACATGCTCCACCTAAAAAAAAAAACAAATCCCAGAGAGCCACACACTCTAGAGATATAAACCTCACCAGAACTATAAATAGGACATGCTGGAGGGATAGAATCCTATCCCAGAGACTCCCTATACTTTGGAACAGGATTCCAATATACATCAGGCAGAGTCCCTCACTAACACTCTTCAAGAGAAACCTTGACGGGTGGAAGGGAAACAGAACATTTACCCCGGGGATCACTGCACTGGCTCTGCTGGACAGTGGCGCAGGGAACTAATCTAAGGGGTTGGCGAAAGCCAACACATTCTGGCTAGGCTTATAAATGCCCTTGGGCAGATAGCCTAGTACTTACCTATGAACCTATAACTTGGGTTAAACAATTAAAAGCTGTTACTTTTACTAAGAGCTTGCTGCTGCAAGTCTACTAAACATTTAACATACAAACTCTTCATATTTTATTATTTTTTTTAAATTTGTTAACTTAGGTTCATAGGTTCATACTAGGCTATCTTCCCTAGGGCATTTATAAGCCTAGCCCGAATGTGTGTGGCTTTCGCCACCCCTTGGAATGAGAATACTATGCCCATTTAGGGTTTAGTTTACTATGCCTCTGTCTAGAAGTGACACAGAGATGACCCCCGGGGTAAACCTACGATCTCCCATCCACTCGTCAAGATTTCTCTTGAAGAGAGTCAGTGAGGGGCTCTGCCTAACATGGACTGGGATTCTGTTCCAGAGTGTAGGGAGCCTCTGGGTTATGAATCTGTCCCTCCAGCATGTCCTATTTATTTCTGTGTTGAGGTTCAAATCTCTCGCTCTCGTGGCTCTGGTGGATTTGGTTTTTTTTAGGTGGAGCATGTCCATTAATTCTGGATTGGACATGGCCTTGTAACGTCAGGCATAGATCACCTCTGAGTAGGCGGTATGCGACTGAATAGAGCTGGAGTTTCTTCAGCTGGGCAGCATATGACATATGTTCGAGTCCCTTGATCCTCTTGGTGAGGTACTTCTGGGGTCTTTCCAACTGCTGCAGGTGCCGGTAAAGTACATACCAAATGGGGCATTGTACTCAATCATGGGTCTGATAAGGGAAGAGTATAGGGGCACAATGACCTCTCAATCTAGATGTGAATCCTTTCATGATAAGGTGGGCAATATAGAAGGTCTTCCTAACCACCTTGGCAATGTGGGTGTCAAATGAGAGGTCACTGCCAACTTGGGTCCCTAGGTCCCTGATTACTTCTTCCGTAATTAATGGATTACCACCTATGTGGTAATTTCTGGGTACTTTGTTTTTCCCAAAGGGTATAACTATACATTTTTTGGCGTTTCAGTTTAAGGCCATGGCTCTGGCACCAGTTATCTGTTTCTGTGAGGCCTTTCTGAAGGATGCTAGTGTCCGCTGGAGTATCGATTATGGCGCCCAGCTTACAGTCATCTGCGAACTTTGTCAGCCACAATCCTCCTAGGTTTGCTTGTACTTCTGAGAAATAAATGCCAAACAAGAGGGGTCCCAGGACCGAGCCCTGTGGGACACCACTTGTAACTGGCTTAGAGTCTGACATGGCTCCAGCAATTCTGACCTTGTGAGTTCGGTCCTTTAGCCAGTTTGCAACCCATCTTATGGCATATGGGTTTACATTTAAGCTGGTGAGCTTGTCTATGATGCCCGAGTGGGGTATTGTGTCGAAGGCTTTTGCAAGGTCAAGGTAGGCTGTGTGAACTGCCTTACCCTCATCAATAGCCTTAGTGACGGTTTCAAAAAAGTCGACTAAGTTCAAAAGGCAGGATCTGCCCTTAACAAAGCCGAATTGGGTAGGATCAAGTGTCTGTAGGTCACCAATGTCTTTATGAGTTCCATAATGATCCTCTCCATAGCTTTGCAGACCAGGCTCATCAAGCTTATGGGGCGGTAATTTCCAGGGTCCGTAGAAGCACCTCCTTTGTGGAGTGGAACCACTGTTGCTGTACGCCATTCTTTGGGTACGTATCCTGTAGTAAGGCTAAGATTAAACAGCAGCCTTATGTGAGAGTTTAGTTCCTCTTGGAGTTCATGTAGCACGCAACCTGGGACACCACCTGGTCCTATTGATGCTGTGTTTTTAGCTTTGGAGAGGGCGGCTCTCACCTGGACATCTGTGATGTCAGGGAGGCTACATTCAGCTGGGATAGATATTTCTCCTTTTGGGGGGGGGGGGGATTTGCACTGAACCTGTCTGCCAGTATGTCGGCAATATCTTATAGGTTCATAGGTTCATAGGTTAGTACTAGGCTAACTGCCCTTTTTGGGCCATTTGAAGCCTAGCCAGTTGCCCCATGTGAGAATCAAACCATGCACCTTGTGTCTTTAAGGTAAACTCCTTAACCATTATGTCATCCTCCCACCCCTGTGGGTTCAGTGTATTTTTTGTCGTTTTGAACTAACTCTGAGCATATCTGGGAGTTTCCACCCAGGTTTCTAACATAACTAAAGAAGGCCTTGTGATTATCTTTAGTGTCTTTTGCGATTTTTCTCTCAAAATTGGCCTTGGATGATTTTATGAGTGATCGTAGTTTTTTGCTAGTACTGATCAGAGATGCCTCCCCTTTTTGGGATTTTGCTCTGTCCTGTAGTAGCTTCCTCCTCCTGTTGTAAAGTTTGTTTATGGCTGGGGTCCACCAGACAGGACGCCTGCCTTTGGGGGAAAAGGGTCTTGGTTTTATTTGGGATTGCATGATCCATGCATTCTTGAAGGTGTCCGTAGAAGGCGTTTATAAAGGATTCACCGGTGTGGGCTGTGGTTTCCACTGGCCCAGGGGCCTTGAAGGATACCACTTCAGTCTTAAGAAGTGTGAAGTCAGCTTTGGAGAAGTTCCTCACTGTGGTCTTTTGTGCGGGGGGGGGGGGCGGGATGTGGATTTCCAGTGAGATTAGTTTATGGTCTGATCTCACCAGTGAGGGTATACTTCGGTGTGGAGCATTGTGTCCCCATGTTTGTGATGATCAGATCTAGTATATTATCTCCTCTTGTGGGAGTGGTGACTAGTTGTTCCATCGCATTTGAGTTTATGAACTCTAGGAACCTTTGGGCTAGGGTGTTGGGGCTTGAGTAATGCTCCCAGTCTATGTTTGGGTAGTTGAAGTCTCCCAATATGACGGTATTTGGAGAGACATTCATACTCTCCAGTGTCTTCAGGAAGGCTGAGTGGGGTTCCTGAGTTTGAGAGGGTGGTCTGTAGCATGCTACAAACTGTAGGGCAGTTTTGCCTATGGTTAGTTGCACATGGATGGTCTCCGATGCTTCGTGCGTTGCCACTATCCTGGAGGTGTGGGTGTTTTTGATGAATATGGACACTCCCCCTCCCTTTGTGGTTCGGTCCAAGTTTTGGGGACGAAAAGCATGATATGAGTTATAACCTGGTAGTGCTGGGGTGCTCTCAGGAGCCATGAACCAGGTTTCAGTCACTGCACAGACATCGATGCTCTCCATACTGAGGAGGGCTTCGAGAGCCTGCATCTTGAGGTTTAGACCTCTGGCGTTGAGCAGCATTACCCTTAGTTTTTTTCCACTTGTGTTTTCTAGGGAGGTGGGTTTGTTTTTTGAGCCTTGTCTAAAAAAGGCACTATGGGGGTGGCAAGAGCCTTTGCCAATATCCGGAAGCCTAGGGGTGACAGGTGCAAGCCGTCCCTTGCGAAGCAGCATGGCTTGTCAAGCATGTCATGCCAAGCAGACAGACACTGGATCCCCCTAGAATGACACCAGTAATTGAGCCAATTATTAAAGCTGATCATTTTATCTTTGTACTGTGGCATCATTTTTGGTGAGGGTAAGATGCTGCTCAGGGTCAGGGTCATACCAGCCTGGGCTACATAATCAGAGAGCTCCTCTATGTCTCTTTTCATGTAGTCCAGTTAAGTGTACCAGGTACAAATATCCGTTTTCAGGGTAGACTTAGGAGCACTGTCCGGCTAACGGACTTGCTCAAAACCATACAGTTTTGTAAGTAGAAACTGAGGGACTCCTATCCAAGATTACAGCTCAACTGTAATTAAGCTCAACTACCAGTGTGTAAGCAACTATCTTCAATAAACCTTGACCCATTTTTGCTTCTGCCTCCAAGAAAAACACCACTACATCCAACAGATTCATAAGTGACAGGCTACCTAGCTGCCCTTGTGGACCATTTTAAACCTCCCCAATTTCCCTTGAGAATCAAAACCTGCACCTCTGCGAGGTAAACACCTTAACCATAATGTCAGCTCTCTAACAGCATCTGATGATTCATTACAAAGTCACCTCTCTCTAAGCATCACTGTGTCACCCTACAAAAGCTAAATAGCTACCCATAAGACAAAGCTGTAACCTAATGTTAGAATCCGAACTCTACAAGCTACTTCAGCACCAGACATTTACTCCACTTCATGAAAAACATCCTTGTACACGCTGAAACATTTCACACAAGCCACAACAACTCTTACTACTCCCAGAACCAAATGCCACAGCACTGCACAGGCATTCACTACTCAGGCACCTACTCTCTGGCAAACTCTTCCCATCGACCTTAAGAAAATCAACTCTCAACACCAAATTCAGAATAGCCAAATGTTCTCGCTTCAACACAGGATATATCACCTAACACACTGTCCTTAACGCCTTTCTAAACCTCTTCTGCTCTCACAGAATTACTGAAGGTGGACCCAAATTAGAAGCCAATGTATATAATGTACATTACACTCTGCTTGAATGAATGAATGAATGAATGAATGAATGACTCAGTAAATCAAATCAATAAATAACCAACCAACCATTTTACTGTTTGGTCCTGCTTCCAGACCAAGCTTTTCATTTTTTTCCCCTTAACCATTATTAGTAACATGTTTGCTCAGAGTTGCTACTTCAACAGAGTGGACACTACAAAAACTGATAAACCTATCACTTATCTGCTATGTTGGCCTGTCTGTGTTGCCAATGACCATTCCCTGCCAATGGAATCTCCTTCAGAAGAACCAGGACTAAGTGATGTTGCATTCAGTGTCAAAGAATTTGCCCGTCTTCTTCTCTCATTATTTTTAATCAACAACCACTGCTCCATTTGGAAACAGAGGAACCAAAACTGCAGGAAGAATTAGGAATGTATAAATTGTTCAAGTCTTCCAGGTTTCTGATTCTTAAGATAATTTTGCAGCAGAATACATCTTCCCTATTCCCCTACGTTGGCCTTTTGTAACATTTTGTAAATTATATCATTCTTAAAACAGTATCCAAGCTCTTCTTGAACATAAAGGTGAATTAGGTACTGCACGACTAGCCACATCATAACTGGAAACACAAAAGTTGGGATCAGGCATTTCCCACACAAACATTGTATACTCTGAGCAATCCTATATCTATATGCAATTCCCAAAAGGCAGATATTCACAATGTTCTAAAGAAATTTAGGTAGGAGTATATATAGACTCCTAAGAAGCATGCTGCTAGGCGATAGAACCTTTTCCTGCATCAAGCAGCCACAGTTTACAAAAGAAAAAAAAAAACATGAAATCTAACAAAAACAAAAGTTTGTCTGACTATGAGCTCAGAAAGCCAAACCGTTGGCTCACTCCCAAAGCAAGCTCACCTGATTGTCAGAATGGCTGGACAATGAATGCAATGCAGAGTAACCGATTCCCATCCATCGGGCAGCAGTACCAGTGTAGTATTTCAAAGCAAGCATCTTAAAAGCAGAGTAAGACAGTCCCATGTGCCGGGCAACAAAACCAGCGCTGTACTTCAGAGCAATCATCCTAAATTACGCAATCAGTTTTCCACTTTACACGATTCAATGTTCATACAAGTTTTTTAATAATTTATTGAGACAGATCCATTAAGGCAATAAGCACTTTATGATCCACAGAAAGGGTCGAGTAAAATCAGAAGGAAATGTCATCCACGGAAAATACAAAGATTGAGTTTATGTTCCAGTATATGAAAATGAAGATGGTCCAGGTAGAAGGTGGGATTTTCCACAATCCAAACAGCCATGCGGGAAGTTTCAGCAGTATTTAACACTAGAGACAATGAAGACAGTGATGTATCAAAACAAAAAGTGGGGGTGATAAAATTAATTATATAACTTAAGCAATAACTCAGATTAACTACATAAAACATTACATCAAAAGGCTACTACTTTTAACTGTCACACTGTCAATTTCAAAGGCAATCAAAAAAACATCAGTTTAACAAATACACTTCTATTTGACACTGTAGCTGGACTTGTTCTAGAAACCTATTCTACTGTCTGATGCTGCCACCTTGTGGACAAATATAGTACTAAAAGGAATATACCAAGAAAAACTCAGAAATGGGGTTCAAAGCACAACAGTAATTTATTTAACATTTGTTTACCGGGAAAGTCTGACTGGGGCAGAGCCCATTTTCAGCAGAGGTACAAGGAGAAACACTCCAGACGAACGTCTTTGGATAAATTGCAAGGTTTAAAAAATGCACTTTTCATAAAGGTTAACAGCACATTAGAAAAATAAAACAATCAGCAGTAATAAGCAGTAATCATCTGGCTATTTCATTAAATGTATGCCAGCTTTTCAACCTGCAGAACTTGTGAACCTAGGCCTTCCCATCTAATGTGAACAGACTTCAGTTCTTGCATCTCTCCTGCTTTTAAAATTTATTTCTCACATTGTGATTTCGTACTGAAGGGACTTGCATGCCCACATGATCTTTTACAGCTATAACTGCAACTTTATGCTCCTGATATGGTCACCCTTAGCAAACTGCTTTTTATTTTAACAGTTTGTGCTTTTTCAAAATTATTTTTAAATGTATTTGATATGTTGTTGAAAAAAGCATAGTACATTTATGTTTATCATCATACAAGCTAATGGAAAATGAAAAATAAACTGAATATTAGCCTGAGGAGTGGAGAAAAAGTGTTTTGGTACTGATTTTTAAGAATAAGGGAGATGTGCAGAGCTGCAGTAACTACAGAGGGATACAATTGATCAGTCACAGCTTGAAGTTATGGGAAAGAGTAGTGGAAGCTAGGTTAAGAAGGGAGGTGATGATTAGTGATCAGCAGTATGGGTTCATGCCAGGAAAGAGCACTACAGATGCAATATTTGCTCTGAGAGTGTTGTTGGGGAAATACAGAGAAGGTCAGAAGGAGTTGCATTGTGTCTTTGTGGACTTAGAGAAAGCATATGACAGGGTGCCTAGAGAGGAGTTGTGGTATTGTATGAGGAATTCGGGAGTGGCAGAGAAGTATGTAAGAGTGGTACAGGATATGTACAAGGATAGTGTGACATTGGTGAGGACTGCGGTGGGAGTGATAGATCCGTTTAAGATGGAGGTGGGATTACATCAAGGATCAGCTCTGAGCCCTTTCTTATTTGCAGTGGTGATGGACAGGTTGACAGATGAGATTAGACAGGAGGCCCCATGGACTATGATGTTTGCAAATGACATTGTGATATGTAGTGAGAGTAGGGACCAGGTTGAGGAGACCCTGGAGAGGTGGAGATATGCTTTAGAGAGGAGAGGAATGAAGGTCAGCAGGGCTAAAACAGAATATATGTGTGTAAATGAGAGGGAGGGTAGAGGAATGGTGAGGATGCAGGGAGTAGAGTTGGTAAAGGTGAATGAGTTTAAGTACTTGGGATCAACAGTTCAGAGTAATGGTGAGTGTGGAAGAGAGGTGAAGAAGAGAGTACAGGCATGGTGGAATGGGTGGAGAAGAGTGTCAGGAGTGATTTGTGACAGACGGGTACCAGTAAGAGTGAAAGGGAAGGTCTACAAGAGGGTAGTGAGACCAGCTATGTTATATGGGTTGGAGACAGTAGCATTGACGAAAAGGCAGGAATCAGAGCTGGATGTGGCAGAGTTAAAGATGTTAAGATTTGCACTGGGTGTGACTAGGATGGACAGGATTAGGAATCAGTATATTAGAGGGTCAGCTCAGGTTGGACAGTTTGGAGACAAAGCAAGAGAGGCGAGATTGCGTTGGTTTGGACATGTGCTGAGGAGGGATGCTGGGTATATTGGGAAAAGGATGCTAAGGATGGAGCTGCCAGGTAAGAGGAAAAGAGGAAGGCCTAAGATAAGGTTTATGGATGTGGTGAGAGAGGACATGCAGGTGGTTGGTGTGAAAGAGCATGATGCAGAGGACAGGAAGAAATGGAAACAGATGATCCGCTGTGGCGACCCCTAACGGGAACAGCCGAAAGAAGAAGATGATAATGATGAGGATTTTTGTTTAAATATGTTTTTCTACATATTTATATATGTTACTAATAATCACAGAAAATGAACCTGCCCCTTTAAATGTTGATTAAGTGATCATAATATTGTTATAAAATGGTGATTTTGAGTCATAGTGTTAGAACCATGAAAGGCGGTCTTGCCAAAGCTCTAGTTCCCAGAAATATGAGAAACCCCTAAGCTTCTTGGTGATCCTGACATGCAGGCAAGTGTCCTGTAAATCCAAAACAGCATATTTAGTCTCCACTGGACAGAAAAGGAAGTATGTATTTCACAAACAGCCACAAGAAAGGGCTCTTTGGAGATGTGCTAATTAACCATGGTGCTAATTAATCCACTGGACAGAAAAGGAAGTATGTATTTCACCAACAGCCACAAGAAAGGGCTCTTTGGAGATGTGCTAATTAACACCTTTCAAGATGAAAATGGCCCCTCAGGTCCTTAGTCTTCTCTGGTATAAAAATGAACCTTGAGTAAAAACCTATGTCATTCACTTCTAGGGTGACCTACTGGATACCTCCTTTTAGGAGCAAGTTCCAGTTCTCCCTTTTTGCTGCAGATTGTTTTGGGGGGTGACATTTGAGACAGGGTGAGACTTTGGCCTGGGTATGGAATTGCCTCTGGACACTATTATCCACCTGTCATAAGTGATGGCCTCACAGACAGGGGGTAGGACAGATGATTCCTGACTACCATCAGAGGAAAGTAATCAGGCAAGGCTTCAGAGTAAACTGCTGATGTTCTAAGGAAAGACTGTGTCAATCCAATTTGTTTTGCCAGAAAACATCTCTTCTAGCAGTACAGCTGCTTTAGAAATTACAAAATGTCCCTGGCAGACTTTACAAAACCCTTAATTAAATAAAGCAATTTAGTTAGGAACACTGAAACCACCGGTGATACGGGCTCTACTGCATTTGAGACAATGGGCATTGAGAAACCTGAAATTTCATCCGAACTTTAGTAAGCATATTACCCTTATAGTCTCTCTAGTTTTACAGAAGGCTCAAAAAGTACAGTTCCATTGTAAAGGACATTCATGAAGTTGGCCATTGAGTTTTAAGTGAAATCCGGTGAGGAGATGAACCATCAGCTGTACCTGTCTCCTTGGCTGAAACATCCACAGCACTGTAGGCTAAGCTCCTGGTTTGTTTACCATTTGAAACAAGTGTTGACATCTGGGCCTACAACTTAAATGTTATGCTTGAAGTTTGGCAGCCCTTCCAGAATATAGGTAGATTCATCAATCAGGAGCCTTAACATGTGTAGCATACAGCTTAACACCCTGAAAGAAAAACTGAAGGAAGAAAAAAAGAAGTTATGTACTCACCATAACGTTCCATCTGAGTAGGTAACTTAATTTGTCAGCAACCTGTAGGTATCGGATCCGACATGGATCCGAGACGGCAGCTTTCCAAGCTAAAGATCCAAGCTCTCAGCTCCTCCCCCTTACCCATAATACCCTGCTACCTCCTTCCAGTCCTCAGATCGAGTTTGCCCAATTATCAGACAACATCAAGACCAACAATACCTGAACATCCTAACCTGATGCATACCTGATGCATACCAGAACTAAAACATTCTATCATTCAGGTAACGAAAAAACAGGTTAGGGGGAAGGAAGGGGGGTCGTTGCTGACAAATGAAGTTACCTACTCAGATGGAACGCTATGGTGAGTACATAACTTCTTTATCTGAAGTAGTTAACTTCATTTGATCAGCAACCTGTGGGACAGAGTCCCCAGCTACCAAAAACTTGGGAGGTCCTCAAGGAAGAATATTCCGGAGCACTGCAGAGCCAAAGGCTGCCCTCCCTCTGGATATCAAATCTAGTTTATAATGTGAAATAAAGGTATGAGAAGAAGCCCAAGTAGCCGCAGAACAGATGTCATCTAAGGGAACTCTTGACCAAAATGCTGCAGAGGTAGCCATAGAATGGGTAGAGTGAGCATGAACCCCCAAGGGTTCTGGCCGACCGGAAGCTTTATATGTGTGTAAGATGCAGTCGGATATCCATCTAGCTAGAGTGACTTTCGTAACTGGCTTGACTAAGGATGGCTTAGCGAAAGAAACGAAAAGTTGCTCCGATCTGTGAGAAGCAGCTGTCCTCTGCAAGTAAAATCGCAATTGTGTATGCACATCTAACAAATGCAGTTTGTATTCCCCTTTGTTCTGAAAGTTGGGGAAGAAAACAGGCAAATTGATGGCTTGATTGATATTAGCCTCGGAGGCCACTTTAGGCAAGAAGGAAGGATTAGTCCTGAGAGATACTCTGTCCTTATGGAAGACCATATACAGGGGCTTTGTACAAAGGGCCTGAAGTTCAGATACCCTTCTAGCTGAAGTAATTGCAATCAAAAACGCAGTTTTCCAAGATAAGAATTTTAAGTCAACAGAGGCTGCAGGTTCGAAAGGTGGGACAGTTAGAGCCTGAAGAACTAAGGTTAGGTCCCATGGAGGCACTGCATTCTTGACAGGAGGTCTTAACAGAAAAGTGCCCTTCAAGAAGGTCTTGCACATCTTAGAGGAAGCCAAGGGTCCAAGATTGTCCCCGATGTGGAAATGAGAAATGTCCACCATCTGAACCTTCATAGTAGAAGAACTGGCCCCTTGATGGAAAATGTGGGACAGAAAGGTCCAAATCCCTATGTCTGGCCCAGATGGAAAAACGCTTCCATTTACTGTTGTAGATCTTCCTGGTAGATAGATTTTACGGGAGACGAGATACCGGGAGTCCTAGCCACTAACGGAACTGGATCAACCAAGCCGTAAGCTTGAGGTCGTCCAGATTCGGAGTTTGCAATCCCAAAGGATGAGAAATCAGATCCGGAATGGGATCCAAGACCCAAGGAGGAGCTATGATGCGAGACCGTAGCTACGGGAACCAGATCTGACGAGGCCAGAATGGGGCTATGAGGATCAGTTTGCTCCCCAACCAACGAGCTTTCTGTAGAAATTTTGTCATTAGCAGGAGAGGAGGATAAGCATAAAGAAGACCGGGTGGCCAAGCATGAACTAGAGCGTCTCTGAGGCTCTCCCCCGGTGGGGAAATTAGAGCGAAAAATTTGCTGCACTTTGCGTTCGGAGATGCGAAGAGATCGCAGCAAGGCTGACCCCATCTGAGGAAGATCTGTTTCGCTACTAAGGGGTACAGAGAACACTCGTAAGGTGTGAGGATAGACAGACTCAGCTTGTCCGCTAGAATGTTGGACCAACCCGGAATGTGCGTTGCTATCAGAAAATGGTTGGTGGAAATCGCCCACTCCCAAACTCTCATGGCCTCTCGACAAACTGGGTAAGACCTGGTTCCTCCTTGTTTGTTGATGTACCAGACCACCGCCATGTTGTCTGTCTGAATTGCAATACTCCCCGGAGGAAGAAGGCCTGAAGAGCTTGCAACACTAAAAGCACCGCCCTCATCTCCAGAACACTGATATGCAGAACGGTCTCTATAGGGGTCCACGTGCCTTGGATGGTTCTGCCCATGCAATGCCCCCCCCCACCCCAGGCGAGAAGCATCCGTGGTCACCGTGGCTTGGGGTTGAGGCAGCACGAACGGTCTCCCTTCCCGAAGCTCTTGGGAATGAAGCCACCAAAGAAGGGAGTCCCTGCAAACCCTGCTGAGGGGAATCAGTGAATTCAATGGCTGTAGAAGGAGGGACCACTGGACCTGAAGGGTCCATTGAAGAACTCTCATGTGCAAACGGGCAAGAGGTGAAAGGCTGATGGCTGCTGCTATGGATCCTAGGGCTCTCAGGACTAATTCTGCTGGTGGGACTGGGGACTGTAGAAGTGCTATTACATGAAGTGATAAGGTGCGGAGCCTGTCCACTGTCAGAAAGGTCTTGGACTGAAGTATGTCTACTCTGGCCACTATGAAATCCAGAACCTAAACAGGATGAAGAGATGAAGAGATGACTTCCTGAAGTTTATGGTAAAGCCTAGGTGATGGGCCAGAGTAAAAAATAATCCCTGGCAGAACACAGTAGATGCCTGGTGGGGGCGGTGAGGAGCCAGTCGTCCAGGTATGGAAAGACACGAATTCCCTGAAGTCTCAGGTGGGCTGCCACAACTGCCATGACCTTGGTGAACACCCTGGGGGCTGTGGTGAGGCCAAACGTGTGGACCCTGAACTGATAATGACTGGCCCCCAGCCGAAAGCAGAGAAACCTCCTGGATCGCCTGTCCATGAGAATGTGGTAGTATGCATCCTTGAGGTCTATGGAGCACATCCAGTCGTTCTCCTGCAGGAGGGGGAGAATAGATTGTAGAGTGACCATCCAGAATTTCTCTTTGGCAATGAACAGGTTCAAAGTGGACAGGTCGAGAATTGGCCTTAAGTCCCCCATCTTTTTTGGCACCAAAAAGAACCTACAGTAATTGCCCGACCCAGACTGTCCTGGGGGGACGTGCTGGATGGCCTTTTTTTTCTAGCAATTTCTTTATTTCTGAAGCCGCAGCCTCCCTCTGATTGGGTGGGACATCAGGGAGGCACTTCTCTAGAGGGGAAAAATTCATGAAGGGGATAGAGTAACCTCTGGATATTATTCGGAGCACCCAGCGATCTGTAGTAATGGACTCCCAACTTGCTAGATGCTCCGAAAAAGCCCCCCCGACTGCCTCCAGAGAGGAGCAGTCGGGCAACTCCTCAGGGTTGCTGCGCGGGTCGGTCGGAGAAGGGTTCTCTCGACCCAAAATTCTTCAGCCCCCCTCTGCCTCTGGGCCGGCGTCCACCTTGTCCTCCCCTGCCTCTGAAGGAGGAAGGGTCTAGAACGGGACTGCGGAGACTTCCGGAACCACATCTTCTTTTGTCCTCTCTGGTTCCTTGAGAAGGACCTTTGAGGAGCCGAGAAGTGGATTCTGACGGCAGACAGCGTCTTCCCGTCTTTCTCGCTCTGGAGTAGCATATCGCAGACTGTCTTGCCGAACAGCGTAGAACCATCATAGGGAGTGTTCTTGAAGGACGCCTTGAAGGGTTCTGCAAAGTCGGAGCCAGGCGTGGTGCCACAAGGCTACCCCTGCTCCGCTGGCTCTAGCCGCCCCCTCCGTGGCATGGGAGAGAAGCCGCATAGAAGTGTTAGATATCGATTTTAGAGTGGCCATGCGAGCCGAGAAAGTTCGTTTGTCCTCGGCCATCATGGACTCCGGGGGAGACCCAGCATACTCTTATCAGATCTCGCTGAAGCCTAATGACGTGTGCCAAGTAATTGAGCGCCCTTAAGGAAAAGGTGGCTGAAGCAAACATCTGCTTTCCAATGCGGTCCATCGTCCGAGACTCCTTGTCAGGAGGATGGACTGAGGAACTTTCTTGCGCCAGTTCTTTCTTGGTGGCAGCCGCCACCACCATGGCATCTACTGGGGAACCTTTATTCCACGGCGGCTTGTCTGCGGGGGGACTAAGGATTTTATCCGGTCTCCTAGGGATTGGCTCCACAGTGTCCGGCTCCTTCCATGCCCTGGTAGTAATCAGGTCTACCAGGGGGTTGGCCGGAGTGGACACCCAAGAGGTAGACGGGCCTGCGTCAAACGTCTCCAGAAACACGGACTCATCCAAGGAAAATTTCTGGGCTGACCACCCCCTCTAATGCGCAGCATCTCCATAATCTCTCCAAAGGAGACGTCCTTGGGGGGGGGGGTGACCTGGGGGAACCTTTCCCTTCCTCTAAGTCCGTGCCCTCCGTGAGGGACTCGGGGACTCCAAGTGCCTCCTTTTACACTTTCGTTTGTGAGGGACCTCCTCGGCGGGACTGTCCGAAGAGGGCTCACAAACGGGGTCATGTTCCTCTACAGGAACTAGCTGGGGTGCAGACGCAGGCTGTCCCTGGGGCCGGATGGAAGACAGGCCCATATGCGAGGGAATGAAGGGTGGATCCATAGCACGAACCGGGGACCTTGAACCCTTCGACAGCACCCTCTCCACCATGTTGAAGGCCGAAGGTGAACCACTCTCCCCAGGCTCCGAGAGCAGTCCCCTTGAATCCGACGTGAGGACCGGCGCCAGAGCCGATGCGATCGGACCCAAAAGGGAAGTGTGCTCTGACCGCAACAGAGCCGAAGACACACTCACCCCTGCGGATCCGAAGCTCGGCTCTCAGCCCCGAGAGCTCGGATCCAAAAGATGACCCGATAAACTCGAGAGCAAGGCTGACGTCAAAGTAGCGACTACTATTGGCGCCGACTCCCCGGCACTGAGGCTACTTGGATCCAACGGCTCCAAAACCCGATAGTGGATCGGAGAAGGAGCGATGGGTGCAAAGAAGGGGGCCGAGCTCCCCCCGGAGGGGGGGGGAGGCAAGAGCACTCCCATCTGCATCTGGGCCTGCAGGAGTTGACGTATCGTCCGGTCCATATCCGCGTCGGAAAGACTCCTAGTTGACCTAGAAGAAGTCGCCGAGGCAGGCCAGGAAGGCAGCCTAGACGACCTCAAAGGTGACCGGGACTCCTCCTCTGGCTCCGGAGAGAAGCGTGGAGAATGGAGCTAAGAGGGGGAGGACCTGGAAACCCTCACGGGGGAACAGATCAGTTTAGCCGGCGGGGCCGAAGGGGCTGAGTCGGCCCGCTGCTTGTGGCTCTCTTTTTCCCTCTCTCTATGCCTCTTCTCTTTCTTAGAAGAGTCCCCCTCTCCCTGGGAAACAGCGGGAGATTGTGTCCCAGCCAGGGGAGGGGAAGCTGAAGGCTGGACAGTCGCAGCCACGACTGGTCCCACTGAGGGAGAGGAGGAAGAATCATCCAGGGGCAAGAGTCCCGTCAGGATTAACTTGTTCCTCCTGTCTCTCAGCGCCCAGGGGTTAAAGGCCGTGCAAATCTGGCAGCCCGATGTTAAATGGGCTACCCCCAGGCAAAGAACGCACTGAGTGTGGCCATCCGCTAGGGACAGCTTATGACCACACCCAACACATTTAGAAAAAATGGCCTTAGGGCCCTCGGCCATGACACTCACGCACACACCCTAACGCACAGATAAGGGGAAGGGGAACACACTAAAATTGAACCAAAACTGATAAGGGTCTAAAACACACACAAAAAACGCTACAAATCTGAAGGAGATTTTTAGAAAAATTCCCAACTTACTCTCACCTAACAGCCAAGAGCTCATCACTCGTGCTTCAAGAAGCCGCGGCAAACGAGATCTGAGGACTGGAGGGAGGTAGCAGGGTATTATGGGTAAGGGGGAGGAGCTGAGAGCTCGGATCTTTAGCTTGGAAAGCTGCCGGCTCGGATCCAGGTCAGATCAGATACCTACAGGTTGCTGATCACATGAAGTTAACTACTTCAGATCACTCACTTCTATCTGTCCAGCACTTGTGACACTTTACTGGGAGGCTGGAGAGCCTTGCCTTGAGATTAAAGGGCCTTCTTGAAAGCAACCAAAACAATTATGGAGTCCACCACAGATCTGTGAACAGATTGACCAGTCCTTGGCAGACAGTGGTGAATCTTTATGGGCATCTTTGAGATGGGTGCCACCAAGAATCATTTCTCCCAGCTGAACCACTTCATGCAAGAATACAAGAAGATGACTTAGGGGACTGGAAGGCCTCAGCAAGGATGCATCCTGACTTGGAAGAGGCACCTAAGGGGCATTATGCCTTAATCCTGATGAGCTCCAAATTTCACCAAAGTGTGGGTCACCAAGTAGTTATGGAAGGAAATCACCCTTATGGTCATCCTCTATACCTACAGTGAGACACTTGTCCAAAATATCTGCAGAGATTCCCCCCCCCCATGCACTCCTTCTCACGCTGGAGTTGGTAAACAGCAGAAGCAACACCTAAAGGAGGCCCCTGTAACCGTGGCCAGTATCATTAAAAGGAGGGGGAGAAGGGAAGCGTGCAGGAAAATATGCATCATTAGCATGCAAACAGGCACTGACCTGGTACCACAAACAGAGATAGTGTGTGCCGACCCCAAAGGATATAATCCACACAACACAGTTCTCAAGACCAAGGCCAAAAGAGAAAAAAAGAAAGAGACAGACAGCAAGAGCAAGGCCAAAAGAGAAAAAAAGAAAGAGACAGACAGCAAGACCAAGGCCAAAAGGGAAAAAAAGAAAGAGACAGACAGCAAGACCAAGGCCAAAAGGGAAAAAAAGAAAGAGACAGACAGCAAGACCAAGGCCAAAAGGGAAAAAAAGAAAGAGACAGACAGCAAGACCAAGGCCAAAAAAAAAGAGAGACAGACAAGACCAAGGCCAAAAGGAAAAAAAAAGAGACAGACAGCAAGACCAAGGCCAAAAGGAAAAAAAAAGAGACAGACAGAGACTTAGAGGCCAAAAGAGAGAAAAAAAAGAAGAGAAGGAGCAAGACCAACAGAGAGAGAGAGAGAAGAGAGAGAAGAGAGAGAGCGAGAGAGAGAGCGAGAGAGAGAGAGAGAGAAAGAGAATCAACACCAGCCGCAAAGTTAAGGATTACTGCCAAGATGGAAAGTACCACAGACAACCTTATATGGAACAGCTGTATCAGACATCAACCTCTTAAAAGCCAACTCTAGGGACAGACTACTTGGTCTTGGATGGGGCAAAAGCATGGATGAACTCAGGAGAATGACCCCTGAAACTGACAAAAGACAGTGACCCTTGAAGCAGTCAGATGCTAATTGCAGTATTAACATTACAGCCATTGAAAATAAGGGGGCACTGACACAGACAATGATGGATGGTATCAAGGGGACTAAAGCTCAATCTAGCTCCAGTGAGGAAAAGTAAGGACCAAAGTTAAAGAAGGTGACCAGGAAAGGTGTACCACAGCCCCTAATGTTAGTAGGGGAAGACAAACTGATGCACATTTGTTACATGTCAAAAACTTTCTGCCACTGCCTTTTGTAATCCAAATGGACTGAAACTGACCTGCAAGACCTGATGGATGTCAAACTAGGAGATACAAGAGTAGGGAGACTGGATTCAGACAGCATACAGTAGAAGCTTTCAGAAGATGGAAGGGTGGGAAGAAGGCATTTTGAAGGGAGCTTCGCCTTCAGTATGGCATAGCAAAGCACTCTACAAAAAAGAAATTAGTCCATTTATAAGTGCAACCTACTAACTACAGCCAAAGAGTTTTAGACATGGATGCTTAGGTATTCAGCATTGTGGGTAAAGAGTAGAGGAGCTATGGCAAGTAAGGAAAGTTTTAGGTGCTGGACTAAATCCTACCAACAGAGGTCCTACTGGAGAGCAGATGTGACCTTTTTTACTAGGACTGTTGAGTTCACTGTCCAGGACAAACCAAGGCATCCCTGGGAGAGCTCTGATTAGAGCCACTGTTCCTCTGGGCTGAGAAAAGTCCATTGAGTTAGCTTGGGCAGCATGTGAGGATGTTACCTGTACATCTCCTCACAAGTTGAAGCTTGCAAGGCCCAGTAGGAGAAAGCCCAAGGGCTGACCTCAGGACATGCTTCAGATTATACTACCACTTTCCTGGGACTTCCTAGGAGCCTGTAGACTATGATGGGGACTGTTGCTAAGGATAAGGACATGTTCGGTTCTACTCACCTAGCTACTAACTCCTACACTCATCAGGACATGTGGTTTATTACATGGATGGCCGGAATATATTTTCTTTTACCGAACTACAGTTAAGTCTCTGGTTTAAACATGTATGTCAGTGGCCCCATCAAAATTTAAAACTGTCTACACCCAACCCTTACCAATATTTAGCTTTGTGATGACTCTACCGAAATGCTAGGACAGTGCCTTAGCACAGTATTTTTCACACAAACATAAAATACACCAGCTGGATGGGGAGACTACAAGTTTTGCTTACTCTGTCCACAAAAAACAATGACAGATGCCCCACTCTTCTACATTATACTTTATCTTTCCAGTAATCTCAAACCAGTTTAAAATCCTTGACCGTCTTTAGCTGCTGCCATCATCAGAATAAATAATTCCATAATTCCACCTGTCAACCACCCTCGCTGAAAAAGTATTTTTAAACCAGGTTTGTTTGCCCTGTACATCAAGCCATGTCCAAACTGCCATAGCAGTCCTTTCTAGTGTAATCCCTGCCTCACCACATTTAATCCTTGATTTGTCAGCTCTATGGCACAAAAGGATTAATGTCCCAACTGTGACCCAGATGACCCAAGATTAATTAGCAAACAGAACAGCGAAGAAGGCTACAGAAGAGGGTGGGATGAGTTGCCAATGGTAAATACATCCATCCCAGAGTTAAATGGGTGGGGATATGCAGATCTGTCCCCTGCAAGACCGACGACAGGCGGAGGCTTGGTGTTCCCACAAGTACAGCATGAGCGACGGCCCACAAAGCACTGTGTTTAGTGTCTGATTCTGCACATATATGTGCAAAAGCACATTTGCTGAAAAGGATCTGTATTGTGGGACTTCCTCTTGTTCCGGGTCAAACCTGAGGGAACGTAGGTTACAGCATAACTCGGATGGCTGCCTGCTGACAGTCCCCTGCAAATGTCTCTCCTTCCAGAGAAATGGGCCACTCAGGTCATGTGAGGGTCGATGGCCAACAGATGAGAGGAAAAAGGCAGACTACTTCTTCATTGCCTCCTTGTATACCTATATCAAAGCATTTATCCACCTCTTCTATTGGAGTGTAAAAGTTTGAGCACTCAATCTCCTCAGATCTCTCTTCATGTTTACTCCTTCATTGTTTATTTTACTTACTTGTTTTGACATTTGTTAACTTAGGATGCAGGGAGTAGAGGTGGCGAAGGTGGATGAGTTTAAATACTTGGGATCAACAGTTCAGAGTAATGGTGAGTGTGGAAGACAGGTGAAGAAGAGAGTACAGGCAGGATGGAGTAGGTGGAGAAGAGTGTCAGGAGTGATTTGTGACAGACGAGTACCAGTAAGAGTGAAAGGGAAGGTCTACAAGAGGGTAGTGAGACCAGCTATGTTATATGGGTTGGAGACAGTGGCACTGACAAAAAAAGCAGGAGTCAGAGCTTGATGTGGCAGAGTTGAAGATGTTAAGATATGCACTGGGTGTGACGAGGATGAACAAGATTAGGAATAAGTATATTAGAGGGTCAGCCGAGGTTAGAAGGTTTGGAGACAAAGCCAGAGAGGCAAGATTACGTTGGTTTGGACATGTGCTGAGGAGGGATGCAGAGCATATTGGGAAAAAGATGCTAAGGATGAAGCTGCCAGGTAACAGGAAAAGAGGAAGGCCTAAGATAAGGTTTATGGATGTGGTGAGAGAGGACATGCAGGTGGTTGGTGTGACAGAGTAAGATGCAGAGGACAGGAAGAAAGGGAAACAGATGATCCGCCGTGGCGACCCCTAACGGGAGCAGCTGAAAGAAGAAGAAGATTTTGTCATTTGTTAACCAAGTATGTCAGACTGAGCAAGAGTCCATTTTCATTGGAATCCAAGGGGGGAAAAGCCCCCTGTTGATACAGTTTCTAAATTACAAGCCGTGGATAGCAGCAGTTACACAGTATTTTTAACAAACATGAATTTTTAAATATACATACCTGACTTTTTAAATACAAGACAATCAGACTTAGACTTAAGTAAACTTGTCAAATAACTTATGTAGATTGTACACTGTGGTGCAAACAAACAGTAAGAAGAGAGGCTAGTCGCAGTTAAAGGTGGTTAAACAAAAGACGTGGTAAGAAGAAAAACAGTGGTGGGGGTGAAGGTCAGCAAGAGGGAGACGTTAAGACAGGAAACGTAGAAGGGGGAAGTTAGTGTACGGATAAGAGAGGGAAGATAAGTGGAGAAACAGGCACAGACAAAGAGGTAATTCGGACTTTGGCATGTGCAGATCCACATTTTTAAATAGGGTTTTGGTGAATTTTGAAGCTTTGTGTGTGGGGTAAGATTTCTAATGCTTAATGGGAGTTTGTTCCAAGCTAGGGCAACTGAGTAGCTATAAAAGTTTTCTCCTATTGTTCATTTTTGGCTTATGGCTTTTTAGGAAAACTTGCTCAGAGCTTCAAAGAAAGTGGGAAGGGGTGTACAAGGATACGAGTGCGGAGATTACTGGGCAGGAGTTGGGTTTAAGGATGAAGTGTATAAAAGAGAGAGTTGGAGGAGCAACAGACGATGGGGGAATTCAAGCCAGTTTAAAGTTAGTAATGAGAATTTTAAGGCCGATTTCAAGTGAATTTGGAAATTTTGTTGCGAGTGAGTTTGAGCTTGGTCATTACAGAGGATTGTTGGTCAGAATAGCAGAGGCATATATAAGGCTGGGAAGAAGATATGCATGGGCAAGAGAAAGTCTAGAGTCATTTGTGAGGTATTTTTTATTTCTATAAAGAAGTCCTAGTTTTTGATGCGTCTTTTTAATACAGCTGAAAATGTGCAAATCAAATTTAAGTTGAAATTGATCCTCTATGATCGCACCCAACAGTTCAGTGTGTGTGTGTGTGTGTGTGTGTGTGTGTGTGTGTGTGTGTGTGTGTGGACATTTATGATAGTGCTGTTACGTGATGAGATGTTAAATGATGATTTACGATAAGAAAGGGACTTTGGGAGAAATAGGAGATTTTTTTTTCTTTTCGGATTGAGTATGAGTTGGTTGCAAGCAAGCCACTTTCGACAGACAAAAAGGTGTTTTGGGTGAGTGAGTGGTGGGCAGAGAGACTGTCAGAGGTGGAGATGATAGAGTCATCAACGTATTGTACTAGAGTGGACAGAGTGCAAGAGGTATGAAGACAGTTACTGAAATGTTAAATAGTAGTGGTCTGAGAATGGACCCTTGGGGTACTCCAGTATTAGTAGGGAGAAAGGGAGAGTAACAGGAGAGCCATTTGATGGACGGCTGCTTGTTTGTGAGGTAGCTGGAGAAAGTACAGTTTTGTACCTACCATAAATGTAGATGTCCGATAGGCATACATCTGCAGTCCTTACAAATGGGTTGTCCTGTCGTGAGGCAGCCCTTCGGTCGGCCGGATTCCAAAGTCTGGGTCTGGCCTCGGCTGGTGTCGCACTTCACCCGACATCATAGCTGCAGTTATTCGGGTATAAAGGCATCAGCCGACGCCATCTTCCTCAGTGTTTCTTGCCCCAGATGCCAGGTGCCCTCTAGGAAGGCTAAATTTGGATAAATGCAAATGGTTCCAAATAGTAGAGAGCAAACAAAAAATAAGCATGTATGTACATATATACAAACAAATACACCATAATAGATTCCCCCAGCCAGCTATAAGATGGGCAAATACCCTAGGAGTACCACAGAGGGGAAGGTGGGTGGGTAATCCTGACTGCAGATGCATGCCCATCGGACATCTACATTTATGGTAGGTACAAAACTGTACTATGTCCTTCAAGGATGCATCTGCAGTCATTACAAATGGGTAGAATACCATAGCCAAACTGGGGGAGGAGGAGAAAAAAGATTATGGTGTAGTTAAGATCCCTTGCAAAACAGCAGTGGCAAAACCTGCTCGGGATCTGGAGTATAAAGGTAAATTATAATGCTTGGCAAATGTATGCATGGAGCTCCAAGTAGCAGCCTCTAAAATGTCTTTGGTAGCCACTCCTCGTAGAAAGGCTGTGGTAGTGGCTGTAGCCCTTGTAGAGTGAGGCCTGATGTCTTCTGGAGTTTTCTTCCCATGGTAGGAGTAACAAAATCTAATGCAATTTCCTATCCACTTAGAGATTGTCTGTTTTGAAATTGCTTTTCCTTCCATTCCTGTTGCATATGCTACCAGTAGCTGGTCAGTTTTTCTATTGCCCTTGGTCCTGTCCAGGTAGTAGCGTAACTGTCTATGTACATCCAAGGTATGTAACAGTCTTTCTCCTGTTCTGTGGGTTGGGGAAGAAAGTAGGTAGGTGGATAGCTTGATTTAAAGATACCCTGGAGACCACCTTTGGCATAAAAGTAGGGTTTGTTCTCATGGACACTATCTTGATGGAAGATCAGGAAAGGCTGTACTGCCATTAATGCCTGTAGTTCCGATACCCTTCTTGCTGAAGTGATTGCAAGCAGAAAAGCAGTTTTCCATGATAAGTATTGTAATTCTGCTGTTGCTGCTGGTTCGAAAGGAGGGAGTGTCAACTTTTCTAGCACAAAGTTCAAGTCCCATGCTGGCAATGGTGGCTTCCTTGGTGGTTTAACATTTTTAATTCCTCTCAGAAACTGTCTGAGCAGAGGATGTGAGAAGACTGGAGGATCCAAGTTGTATTCTGCTGAAATAGCTGATGCATGAATCTTAATGGAGGAATAGGACAGGCCTGTGGAAGAGCTCTGCCAAGTATTCCAGGATGTTGGCTATGTTTACCAGTGACACATTTTCCCCTTTTGTAGTACTCCAAATGTGATATCTTTTCCACTTTGCTGAATAATTTTTTCTTGTTGAGGGTCTGCGAGCCTCCAAGATAATGTCTTTAACCCTCTGGGATAAATTTGGGTTATTTGGGGTTATGCAATGTTCCAGGCAGTCAGCTGCAGTGTTTTCAGGTTTGGATGCAGGGTGTTGTAGTTGTTCTGCGTTAACAGTAAGGGAACTAGGGGCAGAGGCCATATTTGTTCCCGTGACATGCTCCTCAGTAATGGGTACCAATGTTGCCTTGGCCAGTCTGGAGCTATCAGGATGATCCTTGGACGGTCCTCTTTGATCTTCAATAGCACCTTGTGCATCAAAGGAAGTGGTGGGAATGCATATGCTGTCAGGTTTTTCCAACTGAAGGATAGGGAGTCCACTTTCCAAGCAAGTGGGTGGTACGTCCTTGTGCAGAATTTCTTCAGCTGGTGATTGTGTGGGGATGCAAATAAGTCTATTTCTGGTAGTCCCCATTTTCTTGTAATGGTCTTGTAGATGTCCGGATGGAGCATCCATTCGTGGGCATCCGTGGTAGTTCTGCTCAGAATGTCTGCTAGAATGTTTTCTTTTCCTGGCACAAAAATTGCTTGTAACTGAGAAGCTCAGGGCCACATTCCAGAGGTCCATTGCCATCCGGCATAGAGGGTACGAATGTGTGCCTCCCTGTTTGTTGATGTACCACATAACTGTGGTGTTGTCTGTCCTTATCAACAGTGGACCTTGTCGAAGAAATGGTCTGAAGGTCTGAATTGCCAGTTTTACTGCCAGCATTTCCTTTTGATTTATGTGTAGGTGCAGCTGGTCTTGAGTCCATAGGCCTTGTATGCACTTGTCTAGCATGTGTGCCCCCCAACCGAGGTCTGAGGCGTCCGTTGTGATGGTCTGGCTTGGTGGAGTGTTGTGGAAGGGCAGTTCTTTGTTTGATTGACAGGCCTGAGCCCACCATTGGAATTCTTGCTTCAGGCATGGGATTATTGGAATTTGGGTTTCTAGGCTGTGCTTGTGCTGAGACCATAAATTCCTTAGGTACCACTGTAACTTTCTCATATGCAGCCTGGCATGTGGGACCAATATTATGCAGGATGCCATGAACCCCAAGGCTTGCAGGACTTTTGTTAGCTGGTTCTGTTTTGTTAATGCCAAGAAGTAGAGAGGTAGTTGCTCCTGTTTTTCTACTGTTAGGAATGCCATTTGTTTTGATGTGTCCAGCTCTGCACCCAAAAAGGTTATCCTTTGGGATGGTATCAGTCTTGACTTTTTTATATTGACTGTGTATCCCAGGGCTTGCAGTAGATGAATGACCCTTTTTTGGTCTTCTGCTAGCTTGTTTTTGTTGTCCGCTTGCAATAGGCAGTCGTCCAGGTAAGGGTAGATTTGTATTCCCTGAAGCCTGCAATGAGCAATTACTGATGCCAGGCATTTCGTGAACACTCTGGGCGCAGTAGATAAGCCAAAGGGCAATGCTGAGAATTGATAATGCTCTGATCCTGCAAGAAATCTGAGGTATCTTCTGCAATTTGGTCGTATGGGGACGTGCAGGTATGCCTCCTTGAGATCTAGAGTTGCCAACCAAGACTCCTTGCCCAACATGGGAAGAAGTTGGTGTAGGGTCAGCATTTTGAATTTTGGGACAATGAGGTAAGTGTTTAAAGCGGACAGGTCGAGAATAGGTCTCCATTGGTTTTCTTTTCTTGGTACCAGCAAGAGCCTGGAGTAAAATCCTTGTCCTTGCTCCATAGGTGGTACCTTTTCTACGGCTCTCATCCTTAGTAATTGAGTTATTTGTTTTAGAGCTTCTGTCTTTTGATTTGGAGGTAGGTTTGGAATTCCTCTTTTCCTTGGAAGAGTATGGAAGTGAAACCTGTAACCTTGGTCTATTGTCTGCAAAATCCACTTGTCGCTTGTGATGTAATGCCAGTTCACTGAAAATAGGGCTAGTTTCCCGCCTAAGGGTGCTTCTAGTTGTTCCCTGGTAGGCGGTGCCAGAGCCAAGTCACTGTGATTGTCCTGTAGTAGTGGTGGTGGCTGTATCTGTGGCTGTACCTCGCTGGTTGTTTGCCTGCCACTGACGTCCCCTGTAGGCACCTCTGGATTGACCTCTGCCTCTTGAGCGCCTATTCCTGCCTCTCTGAGCTCTGGAGGTGTCTGGAAAGGACCAATTCTTGGAGGGCCAATTCCTGCTAAACCTTGGAGGTTGGACCTGTAAGAACTATCTTTGACTGTCTGGACAGATTTTGCCTTCTCTTCCATTTTCTTCAGCACCTGTTGTGCAGGAGAGCCAAACAAATTGATCTTGTCCATGGGAGCATCGAGTAGCTTTGATTTGACATGGTCTGGTAAGGCCTGTTCTTTTAACCATGCATGTCTTCGGATCACTGTGCCAGTCATGGCTGATCTAAAGGAAGCCTCCAGTGCATCATAGCCGCATTTTAAGGAATGATTACTGACCTGCTGAATGTTATGTACCATATCCTGAACTGATTTTTTGTCTAATGGTTCGTCTGAGGACAGCTGTTTAGTTAACTGGTCTAGCATAAATTCTTGATACTGAATCATGTGGAATTGACAGTTCAAGGCCCTAGCTGAAAGAGTAGCAGAAGTGTAAACCTTTTTACCCCATCTCTCTAAGGCCCTGGATTCCCTTTCAGAGGGAAGGGGGTTTTTGGTAGAGATAGCTGCTACCGCCTTAGGTCCCTGTGAGATGGTTTCGGGATCTGCAAAAGGAGCTTTATACAAATGATAATGTGTGCCCGGGACCCTGTAGTACCGATCGGGCTTAGCAGGGGCCGGAGGAAGTGAATCAGGAGCAGTACAAGCATCATTAAATGCATCATCCACAACAGTAAGAACTGGAGGGATGGCTAAAGGCCTATGCTGTGGCAAATGTAGAAAGGTTCTAAGCCTTTTTCTAGAGTCTGAAAAATCCTGGCCCTGCCACTGAAATTGTTCCCTCATAGCATGCAAGGTTTCCCCAAAGGAAAATTCCTCAGGCGGAGAGGCAGAAGGAATGGACTCTTCAGCATCAGAGTCTTCATAAGGGGAGAAAGGGCCCTCTGGAGGGTTAGAATTATCTGAATCATCAGAGGAGTCATCAGTAGAAACTGGCTCAGGGGGCTCTGCTCTAGGCATCTTCTCTGGAGGTGGGTGAGAGGCCCTGTCTGGGTGAGGTTGGGATCCCCGGATTAAAGAAATGAGATCCTCTGCTAGACTAAGCATTTGTGAACTAGAGCTAGGCCTGTGAGAGGGGGTCTTAGCAGGCACATTTTTGGTAGATTTAGCTGCTTTGGCCATGGCAAAGGCCTTAATTGACATGGCTGCAGGAGGCCTAGCAGCTCCAAGTGCAGGGGTTGAAATATCCAAGGGGATAGTATCAGATAAATCCTGGGAACCTGCAAGAGCAGGTGTGGTTTCAGTAGCCGATTCCACGAGGTTGGCTGAGGCCTCGGTAGAAGATAAGCTTTCGGCTGAAGGAAGAACCGCAAGCTCGGTTTCAGCCAAAACCGAGACACTCGCGGTTGGCTTTACCGCGGTTTCGGCCGAAACCGTGGACCGCGAGTGTCAGTCTTTTTCCTTGCGCTTTTTAGATATTTGCATAGTCGGAGGATCCGACGGCATAATGTAAGCAAAAGCGGAGCCGAAAAACTCCTCAGCAAATTCCGACCGACGTCTAAGCGTCCGTCGGTTAAAAGAAGCACAGGCTAGACAAGTTGCTACGTTGTGGTCTGGGCCTAAACAAGGTAAGCAGTAAGAGTGGAAATCTTTATGAGGTATTTGTTTCCCACAAGTTAAACAGTTATTCACTTTTTCTGACATCGGCTGAGGCAAGAAAGAGTCCCCAATGGGGTACTTAGCCTTTTAGAAGCCTTTGGTAGTAGTAGAAGTATTCGGTAGTAGTAATCTCTGGTTCTGACCGACCGGCACTTGCGAACAGCTTCTGCTTCGGGCGCCACGCGGCAAGAAAGACTGAGGAAGATGGCGTCGGCTGATGCCTTTATACCCGAATAACTGCAGCTATGACGTCGGGTGAAGTGCGACACCAGCCGAGGCCAGACCCAGACTTTGGAATCCGGCCGACCGAAGGGCTGCCTGATGACAGGACAACCCATTTGTAAGGACTGCAGATGCATCCTTGAAGGACATCCATGAGAGGGAAGGGTTAGAGATACTGAGGTCAGACAGTTTGGCAAGGAGCTTAGGGTGGCAGACTGCGTCAAAGGCTTTGGATAGCTCTAGGAACAGATAGGAGACAAGTTTATTATTGTCTCTGGCTTGTGCAGTAGTTTGAGTGAAAGAAATTAGGACAGCTGTAGTGCTATTGTTAGGATGGAAACAGTGCTGGGTGGGTGTGAGTAGGTTTTCCTGAAGAAGACAGTCCAAGAGCTGCTTGCGAATGCATTTCTTAAGTAACTTAGAGAGGGGTGACTAAGACTATGGGGCATAAATTGGAAGTAGGGTGGTAGGTTATCCACTGAGGGACAGCACAGATTAAGTTTACTCATAGGTTGGTATTAGGCTAATCGGCCATAGGGCCTATACAAGCCTAGCAATAACAATTCCCTGGATATTTCTTCCCACAATATTTACTTCCCTGGACCCCTGTCTAGCAGGGCAACTGACATGATCCCCGGGGTGAATTCCCTATCTCCCATCCAATCATCAAGGTTCCTTTTGAAGAGGGCCAAGGAGGCGCTCTGCTTGACATGTATGGGCAGTCTATTCCAGAGTCTGGGGAGTCTCTGGGTCAGGAACCTATCCCTCCAGCATGTTTTGTTCATTGTGATGACAAGGTTTAGATCCCTGGAACGTGTGGCTCAGAGTTTTTATGTAGGCAGTGGGGACAGGTTTGGAGTGTGAGGGAAGATGTATCAGTTCGGGGAGGAGGGGATGGTGGTGTTACTATTTAAGGTTAGTTTGGAGATGGGAGTTAATAAAGTTGGGAGTTAAATGTGGTGGTGATTTCCAGGGAAAACGGTTAGGAGAGCTAGGGCTGCCTGGATAGCAAATTTTATTAATGCTATTCCAACATTTTTTGGGATTCCTGTGGTAGTTAGTTTGGGATTTTTGGTACAAGTTTTCCTTGTCATTTGTAACCTGCTTTTGGATGAGGTTACGGAGTTGTTTGTAGTTTCGGAGGCAAGTTTGGGATTTAAATTTTAACTAGTTTTTCCAAGCCGTGTCTCAATCATGCATTAGGGAGTGAGTGGACTTTGATAGCCATGGTGTAGGGTGGGATTTTATTCCTATTTTTCTAGGGGGAGTGAGGGAGTTGAGAATATCTAGGAAGGCAGTGTTGAACTCATATACTGCTTCGTCGAGGGGTAAGTGAAGAAGGGAAGACGAACTTAATTTTCTGTGCAGATTAAACCAATCAACTTCTGAATGCCTTGTGCAAAGTTGATGAACAAACTCACTACTGCTGGACTCACAATCCCGCTATGTGAAATGCCATCTTTAGTGTCATTCTCTCACCTTCTATTCCTTGCTGTATAATCACTTTCTACATATCCAGAAAATGTGCTGCCCTCTCTTTTCTCAAACAAGAAAACAGCTGTGCAAACAAGTGAAAGCTAAATCCAGGAGACAACATCCAATACACCCCCCTCTGTTTAATTCTTAAATGACCAGTCATAGGTCGGCATTGAGTAAGTTTGGCAAGACCGTCCTGGAATGAATCCACGCTGGAACACACTGTGCAATGTGGTATGCCTCTGTATACATGATTTCAGTACTACTACTACTACTATAATTGTTCTGCCAACCATTAAAGTTTGTCTCACTTATCTGTAGTTTTCTGGGTAACTCCATACTCTGTTCTTGTAAACTTGTACTACTACGACCAATTACCTCCATTCCTCTGTGACAACCCCCCCAAGGAATCTGTTCAATGACTCTTTGTCTGATGTTTTAACCAAAGCCCCACTACCCGTTTTTAGATCTCTGGCAGGATCTCACCCAGTCTCTGCACATCATCCTCTCAAGGAACCCACAATGCCCCTTCCCCTCCCACCCCATGCTATGTCCCCATCTGTCCAGTACTCCCCTTCCCCTGCACTGGTTTCCCAGATTTGTAACACTCTCTTTCTGCATCTCTGGAGACCAATATTGCAAAGTATTTGTTCATCAATTTCTCCATTTTTGTAACCTTGTTTTTTCCTCCAGACAAGTTCTCCAATATCCCTCCCACATCACAGTTCTCCTAAACACCTAAAGAGCTTCCCTTTTATTATCTACTACTAAATCATTTCTCCATTTCCACCTTTGCCACACCATGTACTTTGGTGCACTAGTTGTAGTTTTCAAAAACATGATTTTCATCACATTTCCCCAGAACCTCTTTTTCCTCTGTTGGTTGCTGTTCAATTCTTAGTAAACCAAATGGGTTTTCTTTCTCTTTTCATCTTGGCAATAGCCTTTTTCTCCATCTCACTACAAACAACCTATTTTATGGTTTTCCATAACATTTCCAATACTTTTTTTGTTACCTTACAAAACCACCAATAATGACCTCCCCAGCCTGGCATTCTACTTCCTACTGTCCCAGACCTTCTTTCTGGGCTCTCTCCACAGCCAGTATTGCCCCAGACCTTCTTTCTGGGCTCTCTCCACAGCCAGTATTGCCCCAGACCTTCTTTCTGGGCTCTCTCCACAGCCAGTATTGCCCCAGACCTTCTTTCTGGGCTCTCTCCACAGCCAGTATTGCCCCAGACCTTCTTTCTGGGCTCTCTCCACAGCCAGTATTGCCCCAGACCTTCTTTCTGGGCTCTCTCCACAGCCAGTATTGCCCCAGACCTTCTTTCTGGGCTCTCTCCACAGCCAGTATTGCCCCAGACCTTCTTTCTGGGCTCTCTCCACAGCCAGTATTGCCCCAGACCTTCTTTCTGGGCTCTCTCCACAGCCAGTATATACCATATCTGTTCCATGGTCTAGATCAACCAGTGAAGCCCTAACACAATACATCTTTCCAGTCATCCGCATTAAAGACATCAAGATCAGGGAGTCTTCCTTTCATGGTTCCAACCAACACATTATACCTGAACCGTTCTAGATCAAGTACCTCAAAAATCAGTCGGTTCTCTCTACCCATCTTAAATGATGGGATACACCAGTCTGTCTCTGGCATAATGAGGTCTCCCACAATAACAACCTCCTCATTCCTCTTCATCCATTTATTCCATGCTGGACTATGTATCCCGCGTGCATTCATTAGGTAACCACCAGAACGTGTCCTTGCACCAATTCTCTTTTTCTCTCCACCCAGCTTTGCTGCAAGGAAGCTCGCTTATGGTTCTTTGCGCTGGTCACCCTCATCCTGTCAGCCTAGATGTTCCACTCCATTTACTGCCTGACTCATCTAATCATCTTCCTTCACTTCATCCTCCAATCCTTCCCTTAATTCTACTGCCCCCCTTCACCTACGCCTGCCCATCCCAGGTGCCACCATATCCCATCCCAGGTTATCAAAGGCCCAGATTTCTGTTATTCCAAACACACAAGCCTGACTGCTCTAAGTGCTCCCAGCTCTGGAAACTTCCACCCAAGTCTTGTGACATGTCTTCGTCATTTACAAATATTTTAGGATTCTTTCATTGCATTCCTTTGGAACTTGCTCTTCTTTCACGTTTTCTGACTTCAGGTAGACATTATGGACATTTTCTCCTTCATTCATGCATGACTGGACTGCTCTGCCTAACCCATCTTCTTTGACCTGCTGCTGCTAAACCATACAAGTATTAAACTGCTTTAGCTGTACCCAATTCTATTATTTATATATAATCAGATTATTTGGAGCAAGGGAGTGGTTACAGAGGCCTCTGTCACCACTCCCTTACTCCAAATAACCGGACTATATATAAATAATGAATGTCTAATGCTTTTCACTATACTCAACAAGGATCGCTTGCTTGTGTGTTTCAATGAAGGAGATTCCATTTTTAACTCAACTGTAGACTACCTACTACTTAATTATTTTGTAGTACGTATTTTAAAGTTAGATTTTTATTAGTGAACTAGCTGCATAACATATTTCAAGGAGAGACTGGAAAAAAGTGATGCTGGATGAAGCACTCACCTTAACTGTAGATCTTTAGGTGTTTAACAGCCCCCTATAAATGAAAACTTTCCCTCAATATTTGCACTAATAACAATATAATTGTTATCCAGGGGTAAACCCAGTGAACATGCAGTCCATTTTCAGGGGCAACCTAGGAGTTTTGGATGGTTAAGTGACTTGCTCAAGGTCACACAGTAGGCAATTGAGGGCTGAGGGAATCAAGCCCTGTACCACAGGAACTGCAGATCACAGCCTTAATCCTGTGTGCCACTGCAAGTACAACAGCCTGATTGTAAAAGACTTGCTCAAGTGACTTAGGCCTTACACCAGGGTCAATCAGCTCCCCATTAAAACAGCTGTACTTATAAAGCCAAGTGCTGATAACAAAAACAGACAATGCAGAAGAAGAGTGAATATCCTCTCACCAGCGGACACATACATCCTACAAAAAGGCCTCACAGAAACGGACAACTGGTGCCGGAGTCATGGCCTTAAACTAAATGCCAAAAAATGTATAGTCATCCCCTTTGGGAAAAACAAAGTACCCACAAATGATCACATAGACAGCAACCCACTGAGTACGGAAAAAGTAATCAGAGACCTAAGGACCCAAGTAGACAGCGACCTCTCATTTGACACCCACGTTGCCAAAGTGGTTAGAAAAACATTCTACCTTGCACACCTTATCATGAAGGGATTCACATCCAGATCCAAGGATGTCATTGTACCCCTATACTCCTCCCTCATCAGACCCATGGTTGAGTACAATGCCCCATTTGGTATGTACCTCACCCGGCATTTGCAACAGCTGGAGAGACCACAAAGGTACCTCACCAAGAGGATCAAGGGTCTCCAACATATGTCTTATTCTGCCAGACTAAAGAAACTCCAGCTCTATTCAGTAGCATACCGCCTGCTCAGAGGTGATCTCTGCCTGACGTACAAGGCCATGTCCAATCAGGAACTGATGGACATGCTCCACCTCAAAACATCCAAATCCATCAGGACCACGAGAGCTAAAGACTTAAACCTCGGCACAAGTATGAATAGGACATGCTGGAGGGATAGATTCATAACCCAGAGGCTTCCCATGCTTTGGAACAAGATCCCAGTTCATGTTAGGCAGAGCCCCTCACTGACTCTCTTCAAGAGAAATCTTGATGAGTGGATGGGAGATCGTAAGTTTACCCCAGGGGTCACCTCTGTGTCACTACTAGACAGGGGCACAGTAAACTAATTCTATTATATAAGGGGACCTTCACTGTGTCACTACTAGACACAGGCACAGTATTCTAAATCTATTCTGTGCATTTTTGTACCATTTCATGGGGCGGCGAAAGCCACATCACTATGGCTAGGCTTACAATTGCCCCAGGGCAGATAGCCTAGTACTAAACTATGAAACTATAAGCCACCCCCCCCCCAAAACCTCATAGGAAAGGAAATATGCTGAGAAATGGCCATCTCAGACTTGGTATATGCATGTCGTTCAGTCTCAGTATTTTGGCACTTGCTGAAGTGGGTCCCGACATTTCAAATGGTTACAGAGTAAAATCAAACTAAGACCAAGTCTTCTGGTATCTGAGCCACAATGTTCATCAGTTCTACTGAAAAGTGGTGCTGATGCTGCTTTAATATCAAATCATGTGAAATCCGATATTAACTCATGCTTTTCAGTTCTTCAGAACAGAGCCGGCCTTTGGTCAACTGGTGCCCTAGGCAAAAGGGCTCCACAGCACCCACCCACGCCATCCGGTGCCTCCATCCTGGTCTACCTACACCATACAGGACTACTTTTTTCTTCCTTTTTCCCACAGTTTGTCAAGTTTCAGTTTCTTCCTGTATTCATTCAAAATATATTTTAAAGAAACCATTTCTTTACTACAAAATAAATAAATACTGGAAAAGTGACTCTGCTAGAGCAGTGCCCTAGGTGGCCACCTAGCTGGCCTATGCCTAAGGCAGTCTATGCTTCAGACTGAAACAGAAGTGCCCAGTAAAAATGGTGTCCTGTAGCTGTCCAAGATAATTTCTTGAGAAATAAGACTGACTGACAACTTCTGAACCATCCATAAAGTTAACAGCAATAGAGAGTGCACACTTAAAAAGTTTGCAGATACCATTTACAACAGTAAGTGTGGGCTAGGACACCCAGACGTGCCAAATGGGAGGGTGTTAAAGTACAGCTCCTGCAAACTGTGTCTTATTCAGAAACAAGAGTATGCAGTACAAAATGTTTAACAAAAGTTTATTCTTCGGCCAGATTGCCCCCTCACAAATCTTTATTGAAGACATTCTTAAGGGGGGAAAAAAAGGAGCAAGATCTGACCACCTTTTCTAATGTTTTACCATATTTGTCATAACGTTACGCAGTTTCCTACACATTTTAATAAAAGTTTGCTTCAGGACAGTCAAGCTTCCTGTTCTCTTCAGTAAAAAAACAGGCAGTTGTCATTTCAAAGAACAGAGTTTTCCCAAAAAAAGGATATCTGCTGCTTACGTAATCTAAGGTATGCAATAATGTCCTTATTTGGGTCTATATTAGATGAACGAAAGTTCATCTTAGTGAACGCTCACACGAGCGAATATTGCGGAACTCGAAACCGCAATTGTGAGATTGCGGTACAGTGAAGATGGGAATATTTGCCCTTTCCTCACTGTAGTGCAATCTCAGAGTTGGAATATATATTTATGGGGGTGTGGGGGGCACAGCCCCCCACAATTGCAGTTTTGAGTACCTGGATATTTGCTCATGTGAGCGTTCGCTAAGATGAACTTTCATTCATCTAATATAGACCCCTTTATTTTCCTAAATAGAAAAAAATTACTAACAGTCAGATGGGACTATTTTAATGTTTTCTATGTGACCACTTCATGCAGAATGGCTGGGTTTGCTTATACTGACAATCTTAATAAAAACACACGTGGTTTGTCATACATCAGGTCCTATAATTCTGAAATTCTTCTAGCAGATGTAACTGCTGTTAGGAACAGTCTTTGTGCAGAAACGTTCTATATGCCTATTGTAATAGGAGATTTCTCAGTCATAGAGACGAGACATGCCTGGACAGAGAATGTACAGCAATCTAAGAAAAAGCCTGACCGTATACATGCAAGATATGGCACCTTTTGTAGATGCACTGAAAAAGTTAAGCCTGCTGTATGCAAAGAAAAGTATTACTCCAGACTCTTGTCTCCATGTAGACAAATTGACTACAGGGCCAAGCAATAAATCTCAAGAGTTTAGGACATTGTTTTCAAAGGGAAACATAAAATTAAAAGGTACTGCTGCAAGCATTACCTTAGTAAAAAATAAAGTTTGAAATTATTGGAAGTGAATTAATTAATACCTCAGTGTGAATTCAAGCAAAGTCATAAAACTAAAAACACAAATGTCCTGTGGAGACCTCTATCATATTTATTCGTCAAGTGTTTTTCTTTTCTAGTATCAAGACTTCTTCAAAACAGTTTTCATTACAAAACAGATAAGCTGGGGGGGGGGTCTATATTATATGTTCAAAGAGACTATTCGAAGATATAATCATCGACCCCTAAACGGTAAATGCTCTAAAGCGTGAACGGCTACATCCGCAAATTTTTTCCTCAGGAAAAAATTCATGGGGCCGTACACAAACACAAACTTCAAAACCCTAATCAAGTTGGGGGCTGTGCCCCCACACTCCCCCTAACTAAATATACCAAATCTGAGATAACTATGTTGGGGGAAATGGCAATTCCCCGATAACGGCCAACTGAATTTTTCCCCTGAAGAAAAAATTTGCGGATGTGGCCATTCGCTTTTTAGGGGTTGATTACTACGTTTGAAGAAAAGTCTCTTCGAACATATAATATAGACTCAGCTGGGGGTCTCTACAGGACATTCATATTTTTTTTTTTAATTACTGGAGTGAATAAGAGATAGCAGCTTTCCTGTTACCTAAACACTTCAATGCATTTAGTAGAACAGAGTATAATTTAGTTTTATTTAAAGATAGCCAGTGCACTTGTTAAAGGCTAAAAGTTAATGTTTTCTGAAAGCATACAAGCTGTTTTTCACATCTGGCAGGGGAATAAAGATAAGACAAGAACAGACAGCAATTAGTGTAAACAGGTGCACAGGCTGTTGCATGCATGTTAGCATGGATAACCTTAATTTTAGGATAGGTAATGTCTGTATTGTGCAGCTGTTGATTTCGAACAACTGTCTTATTTGGAAGTTTAAACTTCATTATTTTAGGTCTGTGTGTTTGCTTTATGTTCATAGGTTATGGGGTATTCTGTGGGCTTGTTTTTTTTTTTTTATGGTTTTCATTAAAAACAGAAAGTCTTGTAAAATGCGACATAGGTTTGAATGGAGGGGGCATAAAACAACGGTATAAAAGATCAGCCTGCCAAACATTAGTGTGTGTATATGTATAAAAGATCAGCCTGCCAAACATTAGTGGGTGTATGTAACAAATGCTGGAAACAGATATTCAAAAAAGCTGTCATATATAACTTTATATCATAACACTATACTGTGCATATTACTTTGAAACGTGAATGGCCTCAAAGGTATAATGGTAAGAGTACTGAATTGCATTACGAAAGGCAGAGTGCAAACAGCAATGCTACAGGAGACATATTTGGAAAGAAGTGAGCAAGTGAAATTGAAAAAGAAAAGATTTTATAATGGATATTCCGCAGAATATCAGGAACAAAAGGAAAAGGAGAGTGTTTATACTAATTGCTAGAGGGACACCAGTAGTGATAAAAGAAAAAAAAAGATAATGATTGTAGATTTGTGGAAAGAATGGGGCTACTAAGCAATGGAAGACGATTATGCTGGAATGTATTTATATTCCACCTAAAACTGCTGTTATGGAGCTTAAGAAAATGTTGGGAGAAATAACCAGCTTTCAGTAGTTAATATTTCTTAGAGGTGGGGATTGGAACTTGATTTGTAACAGTGAGGATATGCATGTGGGGGACCTAGAAGGGAAAGTTTAACAACAGGGTGGCCTTCGGTAGAAATTTAAGAAAATATTTGGTTCAGAAGTCTTGAATTCAGTATTGGAAACTCTGACAGAATTTGCATATTCTACAGATACAACAACTGGGAGAGACTAAACAGAAGTTACAATTCACAGGATCATATTCATTTAATGGAAATCGTTGACACACATCCAATAACTACTTCAGATCATGCACCAATAATAACTAAGAAAAAAATGCAGGGTAATGAAGTACAAATGAGACACTGCTTTTCTCCACACCTACCTGTAAAAAACAAGAAATTTAAGGAATGGGTAGTGGAAATTATTCAAATGTTATTAGGGAAGGCAGACACTTCTTCAGAAGCTACAAAGAGTGAGTGGGATGAAATGAAAGTTGAGTTTAAAATGGGGATAAAAGAAAATGAAATATGGCTATGAAGTAAAAGGAATTATTTAGAGGGGCTGACAAAGGTTAAAGTATTGCAGAATAAGGGGAATCTTATCTGGACAAGAAAAGGCGCAACTGCTGAGTGCTAAAGAGAAACTAAGTTAGTATCTGGATAACATGCATGAGTTTAGCAAGACTGCTGTTAAGCAACTGTTTTTTGATAACTCCAGAACACAACAACTTTTAGCACAATGACTAAGGCAACAGAAAGTAGAAAGACCCTTTGACAAACCTAGGAAGCCCATAACAAGAAAAATAACCAGAGATCTTGCAGAAATATTAGACATATTTTGGAAATTTAATGAAAATTTGTATAAAGCATAGAAATTCAGAAATCGAGAGAAAGCCCAAATGGAAATATTTATAGAAGACTTAAGTATGTCAAGGTTAGAGGTGGTACAGGTTCAACAATTAACAGTTAAGACAGGGGGAGATAAAAAATTACGTGCAATCAATCTGCAAGAAAGTCTCCAAGAATAGACAGAATTCTTGTGGAAGTTAGAAGAGAAGAAAGTGGTAAAGTTCTGGAAGGTTTTGTTTAACACTATTTTATAAGGAGGGGAAGAACCAACATCCTGGAAGAAAGCTGAGGTGGTTGTAATACGCAACAATTGTAAAGGCCCATCTTGTGGAAGTTAGGAGGGAAGAAAGTGGTAAAGTTCTGGAAGGTTATGTTTAACACTATTTTATAAGGAGGGGAAGAACCAACATCCTGGAAGAAAGCTGAGGTGGTTGTAATACGCAACAATTGTAAAGGCCCATCAGACCCAGTTTCTTACAGGCCCATTTCAACTTTAAACCATGATTATAAGTGTTTATGTCTACAATAACTAAAAGAAAGACAAAGGTGTTGCCAAAATTGAGAGACATTGAACCAGTGTGGTTTTGTGGAGGGGAAGCAAATATTTGACAACATTAATGGAACAATGATGATCCCGAGGGAAGTAGAATGTAAGAAAATACCACTCTTGCTGGTGGGCTTTGATTCATTCAGAGTAAGATTATTATTTATTTAATTACATTTGTTGACCGGGAATGTCCGACTGGACGCAGGTCCCTTTTCAGCGGAAGCCCAGGGAGAAAAGCTCCACAAATTAAAATATTACAGACATAGTTACAGATAAGAAGAATCCTAGCAATTAAAATATTACAAACACAATTACAGATGAAGAACATAGTACATTCAGTAGATAACTAGCATCTGTTCTATCCACAAAGTCATAGCAGATATTAACAATTGTTACAATAAGAAGTTACTGCCATATAATAAGTAGGTAGGCATGGAAGTATCAGAGCTTGCTGTAATCAAAGGTAGTTTGTGGGGTGGAAAAGAGGGAGAGGGTAGATGGAGTGGGAGAAGTTAGAGGGAAGAGTTACAAGGGCATAGCCAGCATGTTTTTAGATGTGCTTTAAGTAAAGCTTTGAAGTGGGTGCATGATGGTAGAGAGGTTATTGTGGGGGGGGGGGTTCCATAATTTGGCTATAGTGCTGGAGAATAGTACTTCTCCAGCAGTGTTATTGGCTCTAGTAACCTGTAATTGATTTTTGTTGCTGGATCATAGTGGTCGGGTGGTGAGATAGGGTTGGAGTAGATACTGGAGGGATGGGACCTTTAGAGGATAGTTAACCAGTTTGTGATGGATTTCATGATTATGGTAATGGAAGCATTTGCATTCCTTTATACAATAAGGTTAATTACGAACATATACAAGGGATCAGATATAAGTGTGAGGGTTCCTCTTTGATAAGTTGTGTCTGAACAGAAGAATACAGCAGGGTTGTGGTCTTCTCCCTTTCTTACTTACTGTACATTGAGAGCAACTGGCAAAGAAAATAAGGGACTCTGAAATTCAAGGATATAGTTGGTATGATAATCAAGAAAAGTTGACTTTATTTGCAGATATTATTTTGCACCTGATAAAACCAGAAAAGGACAATTCAGTCTTTTCAAGATTTTTTTTATTTATTTAAACTTTGTTTATTTATTTAACATTTGTTTAATTGGGAAAGTCAGACTTGGAACAAAGCCTATTTTCAGCGGAGGGCCAGGGAGAAATGCTGCAGATGCATGTCTTTGTAATGTGAGAGGAAACCGGAGTACCCGGAGAAAACCCACACGAACGCAGAGGACATGCAGACTCCGCACAGAAGGCACTCCAGCCAAGAATCAAACAAAAATAAATGAAGATAAAACAAAGGCTATAGCTGTAAACGTTGTACCCACACATGACCTTGTTCAGCAGTACTCACATTTATGGGGATATAGTAAAATGAATTATTTAGGAGTATGGATTAAAAAAAAGTAACTTAAGAATCGGAAGATCTTGTTTGTGGATATGGATAGCACAATACAATCAGTGAAAATGATATTAGTTCCTTTAGTTTTATATACAGGTCAGGCATGTTTTTATCAGAGGAGAACTTGTGGACAATAATTAATAAAGAATTGAAGGGATTTATCTGGGATCGGGAGATCTTCTTTGTGGATATGGATAGCACAATACAATCAGTGAAAATGATATTAGTTCCTTTAGTTTTATATACAGGTCAGGCATGTTTTTATCAAAGGAGAACTTGTGGACAATAATTAATAAAGAATTGAAGGGATTTATCTGGGAGGACAAGATGGCAAGGATCAAGTGGGATAAGTTGATCCTTCCAACAAAACAAAGTGGTTTAGGATTAAATGATCTGAATGGATATTTTTATATATATATATATATATATATATATATATATATATATATATATATATATATATGGTTTATATATATATATGGTTTACTATCATAAATTCGAAAGTAAAAATAAATAATGTCTTTATTTTCGAACTTATGCATCGAAAATGAACATTTTCGAATAATAGTAAACTCGAAAACAAGGGTGTATTGTCGAAAATGTCGCTTGCGACATTTACGGCGATACACAGCACGCCCACCCTTCCCATAATCACCTACCTACCCGAACACACAGTTATGCAGGGGGGCTGCGCCCCCTGCCCCCCCTAACTTAATATTCCAACTCCGAGATCGCACTACAGTGAGGAAAGGGATGCATTTCCCTAACCGCACTGTACCGCGATCCCCTCCCATGACCGAAAGTTAGAATTGCAAATGCACAGTTCATTCGCAATGCAAACCTTCGCTCATGTCACCTGCCGTAATATGAAGTATTCGAACATCTGATGTTCGAATACTTCATAGCCGTGCAAATGCATGTCGACATAATGATAGCAAACATATATATATATATATATATATATATATATATATATATTACAATCAAAAAAACAAAATTCAAAGCAGAAAGGGGATAATGAAATGGGGGGGGGGATTCAAGAAAAATGTAAAGAGTGACATTTTGGGTGCAGACACTTACGGACAATAACAAAAGCCATATAGAATATTACATTCATAAAACAGCAGAAGCTATTCTGAGAACTAAGCCAACACGACAATGGAGAAAAGAGATTTTGCCGATAGGGGTGACTGCAATTAGGGGTACACACAATAGGCAAGAGGGGATGGACTTTACTGGACAAAAACTGGCAAATGAAACAAAATCTTGAGGGCAAATAACTGGCAAATGAAACAAAATCTTGAGGGCAAATAACTAGAGGGAAAGGTAAATGAGTGGGAAGAGGCCAAGAAGACATTTGGACTGGATGAAGACTTGCCTTCCCTATCAAGGACTGATATCAGAGTATAGGAGGATCCTAAGTGAAAGACCCATTTTGGTAGAGTTCTAGAACATGCTGTTGTGAAAAAAAGAGATCATTAGCAAGAAATATACAATACTGTAAGGCGACTACAGAAATTAATTAGAGTAGGTTAAGAAAGATTGGGAAGAGAGACTGGATAAGCAATTTGCAAGGAAACAATGGGAGGCTCCCAAGTATGCAAATATGGGGTGAGCAAATGGGTGTAACTTGGGAAATTATTTTTTTGAGCTGGGATACAGGATCTGAATTGCCATAGTAAGGCCTTGGTCAGTTTAATTCTGGTGGCTGCCAAAAAATGAAAATCAAAGTCTAAACCAATGGTATATGAAGTATCAAACACAGTTACAGATTTAATAGAACTTGAAATGGAATCCTTAGAAAAAGGTAGGAGCAAATTACATTTAAAAACTGGAAACTGTTGGAACAACACATACAGAATAATGTGCCAGAGGAGAAGTGATATTTAAGGAAAGGTAGAAACTGAGCAACATAAGTAATGTGGGACCGACGATAGTTACACAACAAAACATGTTATGTATAATGTTTGTAACTGGGAACATGTTAATATGGTTTGTGTTCTTTTACATAAATGTATGTTTGCCTATGTCTTAATTGACAATTCAATAAAGGTGTTAAAAAAATGCTACTCTATAATCCCGGTGCACCCTTAAATTCACAGGTCATCCTCCCAATAAAAATGCTCCTTTATAATCCCTGTGCACTCAAATTTACTGGTCATCCTCCAAGTAAAAATGCTCTTCTATAATTCCTGCCCACCCTTAAATTCACTGATCATCCTGATTAAAATGCTCTTATATAATCCAGGCACACCTTTAAATTCATAGTGCATAATATGTTTCCAGACAGTTCTATAACATATTCTACTTAAACTACAGCAATATTTCAGGCTAAAGGTGTAAAATCCAGGTTCTAGATCACCCCCAGTCCTACAAAACAAACTGTTCCATGAAACTCTATGATGACCTTATAGCTATATCAAATCAGATATTTGTATTTATTATTATAGAAACCCTTAAAGGAGATGCCAAAATCACCAATGAGACAATGTATGTCAGGTACACAGGTACAGTATTTTATTTTGCATTTAATTACAGGGGTGGTACACTGATCACAACTGACCTTATGCAGGAAACTGTCCGGGTATGGAATCTGCACTGCCAACATCCGCTAGTGAAAGTCAAATATCACATCTTTAAATTCATAGTGCATAATATGTTTCCAGACAGTTCTATAACATATTCTACTTAAACTACAGCAATATTTCAGGCTAAAGGTGTAAAATCCAGGTTCTAGATCACCCCCAGTCCTACAAATCCTTTAGGAGAAACAAACTGTTCCATGAAACTCTATGATGACCTTATAGCTATATCAAATCAGATATTTGTATTTATTATTATAGAAACCCTTAAAGGAGATGCCAAAATCACCAATGAGACAATGTATGTCAGGTACACAGGTACAGTATTTTATTTTGCATTTAATTACAGGGGTGGTACACTGATCACAACTGACCTTATGCAGGAAACTGTCTGGGTATGGAATCTGCACTGCCCACATCTGCTAGTGAAAGTCAAATATCACATCTCATTGGTTAGATATCACATCTCATTGGTTAGATGTCCAATAAATGTATTGCTGAAAGAGACTCTGCTTTAGTTTTTTTATATCTAGTTACAGTTCCAAAAATCTTTCCTTTAATAATACCAGCTGCCAATTTAGATCCCTCAGGCATGACAAGAGACCACCCACATATGGTGAAAAAGATTAAACAACTAATTGCCCTATATACATTTACCAGTCATAGGTTCAAGGTACACAGCAAATAAAACAGCAACCTGCAGATATTAAAACAGTTCTGATATGTTACCTCCGATTTTTACTCTCACAGGTGATCCCTAGAGTCTCTTCCAACAAGTCCAGAAATCCTTAGATGGGAGCCCAGAATTCTTTCAATGCCAAGAATGAACTTATCCACTAAATTCTACCAAAGGCTTTGTGAACATCAAACCAGATCACTGCAAGTCACCTATTTTGTTTGTTTGTATCATCTATCAACAATATTACCCTAATAATAACAATAACAAATGGCTATCTTCCATTAATGAGTCCTGACAGGTCATTAAGTGAAAGTGGGCACTTTTAGTCCCAGCTGGATTTTCCTGGTAAAAAAAGGCAAGCCAACAAATAGTGCAAGAAGCCAAGTGCAATTCTATTTGCAAATATTAACATACAGCTCCTAATCCAAGTTAATAACCAAAATTGGTCAGTTTGACGAGGGCTGGCGTGACTCCTTACTGGGCTTCAAATAACACAGCTATCTTCCTGCTTTCAGGTATATTCTTTCTTTGAATTACCTTATTAGCTAGACAGAGATAAGTATTTTACTCTCCACATGTTTTTCCATACAGCTCGACTTGCAGAACATCTGAACCTGTGTCCATACAGCTCGACTTGCAGAACATCTGAACCTGTGACAGTTTCCTTTTTGTTGTTACCTGCAACCTCAATGCTACCCTCTCTCTACATATAGCAGCCATTAACTGCACTTGGTATAGATTAGCCCTAATCCTTTAAAATATTGGGTAATCTATTCTTGTTTCATATGGAGTTTTGGTTATTCATTGCTTACTGTAATACACTCTGAAGCTATTCAGTGTATATAATCTGATGCATGAATTTGAACCCCAACAGGATTGTGTCCTATGGGATCATCAGAGTTCAACACCAAGCATTCGCTCTGCCATCTTGCAACTTCACCTTTCCCAGCTAGACTTGAAACCAACTGCTGAACCAGCTGATCCAACAATTTGGCTATTATAGTATTTCTTCCCCAAATTTTGTATTTCTCTCTGACAGATATTATAGTTGGGAAATAAGCTACTCTCAAAACTACTGCCTTCAGATTTGCTTATTAGTCATTTAAATTGCACTCTGCATGACTAACTGGACAGGAAAGCTTTTCTTCCTGAAGCAACACAAGATCTCCCAGCTACAGTATTCTATCCTTAGCCTGGTTATCTCAGAAAAGGATATCTTCAAGGTACAGCCAGAAAATTTCAATTTGTAACACTTCCCAAAGCAAGGTGGAGTCTACCACAACTTTCCAATACCATTTTTCTTCAAAATCCTCTACAGCGTCCCCTTTTTCTTTTTAGAGGCCAGGACCAAATAAAGCTAAATCTACTGTGGATGGCAGACCCCCTTGCATGTTTTTTTTCCCTCTCATGTAGTTTTGTCCTTTGCTCTAGTTCTTTAGAATTGTTTATTTTTTTTCTACCCTACATGACTCAGAAAACTCTACCCTGGAAATTGTGACGTCATTCAGCTGAACTACTACTAACAGAAACATTCCAAGCCCACCGGAGTACCATTACGTGTTCCGGTGAAAAAAATCAGGTAACTGTTTCTTTTCTAGCAAGTAGCACATCCTTTATTCAATGCATGCACTTCTTTTTGCCTTTCCTCCATCTTTTTCTTCAAGCCTGGGAACATTTAATGGACAGCCTTTCAGTTGGTACTTTTTGTTCTCTGAGGTTTTGCAGGAATACATGTTCACTGCTTCCTCCTGCCTATTCCTGCATTCTTATTCTTTCGTATAATGTTTTCAGTTATTCTGGTGCCTCACAGTCCATAGTGAATGCCATACTGGAAGTCATTACTGGGCATATTGTGGGTGCTACGAAGACCACTCCTGGCTGATATCAATGATCGAAACAGTACTGATTTCATGAACTTTAATTGTACTTTGACTTAGGAATGGGGTCCATTCCCGTCATACTATTAGAAACCTAACAGACTTGGAGAAATTATTAAAAAAAAAAGTCTCAAGTTATATGCATTTTGGTAAAATACCCAATACTTAACTCTGACCAAAAGACTGCCACTACTCAGACTGACCACAAGGTATTACCAGTATATTCCTGGAATACAACAAGCATGACTGTAATGGTAAAGTGCAAAATACTCAACGGGATTAACCAATTCTTGAAGCTCAAGAAACATTTACATTTTTAAACTTAGACAATACCACTAATAGCAATGCCCCTGAAAGAAGTTAAATTTAAAATGCATTATAAATGGTGGAAATTCAGACTGCATAGTTAGCCAAATTAGTCAAAGCTAAAATGTCTCCCAGTAAAAATAATTTAAGTTTAAAGCAACTGCAGAACAAACAGTCATTAAAAAATTAAGACTGGTTTAAAATTAAATCTGGTAACCAAGGCATCAAATCTGGTAACTAAGGCATAGAACATGAAGTTCAGTTCATCTGCACAGGTTTTAAATTATTCATCATCTGTACATGTTATCAGGTACTGGTGTGGGTATGTTTTTACATACATATCATGTAATCAACAGCAGACTTCACAAATAACTGACCGTTACAGACAACTACAAACATCTGTTATCACTCAACATTCACACATCATACACAACTGCAAATGTATTGGGAGTACATTTGCTACTACTAAACAAAGTAACTTTACAAAACAAAAAACTACCTGCAAGCACACCTCCTTCCTGTCTGAACAGAACACAAACATACACTTACTTGGGAGAGGTATGCCTCCTACACCCCCTTGCTGACACACACTAACTCCAAGTTGGCACAGTTAAGATTAAAGAGCAAATTCTGGTGATGTGCTGTAGCCAACCTGAGGTGTTTCAACTATAGTGACAACATTTACATTCAACAAAAGCAACAGGTAACTCTGAGGTTTATAAAATTAGTAGCACTGTAAGCTTTTATGTAGCTGTGTTTTTCTGTGAACATGTTACACAAATACACTACTATCATTTGGAAATTCAGGTCATCTTCTCAATCTAGCTGGGACAGTGTAAATGCACTGACTACCATGGAGCTGACATATAACTGTACACTATCTACTTCTGTCTTGGAGACACTGTCTGAAGTCAAACCTTAATAACATTTATGTCCAGATAACCTCTCTTTGGAGTGTTACTAATATCAGAAATAATCTTGCTAAAACTTTTTTAGCATTATCCTTTAGCAGCTATTACTGTCTGGCCACATTAATGGAAAAAGAATGTGTATTCTGTGATAGCTCAGTAACACTCCAACTTTAAGGTAACAGCCAGAGATATACAAATGTGACCTTTACACATGACAAAGGGTAGAAAGGTTAATAGAGTCATAGCCGGCCTTAGGCATAGGCCAACTAGGCAGCCGTCTAGGGCACTGCTGTAGCAGGGGTGCTTTTCCAGTATTTATTTGGTGTAGGTAGACCAGGATGGGGGCACCAGATGGTGTGGTAGGGGGAACTGTGGAGCCCTTTTGCCTAGGGCACCAGTTGACCTAAGACCGCTCCTGAATAGAGTTTTCTTAAAAATGTAATGTCTGCTAAAACATACTACTTTTTCAAACCAATTTTAAAGTGCTTGAACTCAGGACTATAATTTGAGTCTACTTTTCAGCATACAGCAGTCTTCTGACAATACTCCCAGTGGAAGGATAACAAATTATCAAGTCATGTTCAACTGTTTATAATCAAACAGAACAAAACAACACTAATAATAAAAACACACCAGCACTGATACAAAGTCCAACAGATGAGGCAAAAAAGACGAGAGAATAAAATAAATGACAAAATAAATGATGTTTTGAGGGACTTCTTAAAACCAGACTGCTTGGGCCTTCCGAAGTCACCTAGACATTGGTGCACATCACTAAGCAATAAATTATCAATACAAATATAACACCATCACTAAGCAGTAGGTGGTATCAAAGATTTGGGAGCTAAAATAATGTGATATGCATCTAAACGCGTGCAAAAATGTAAACTGAACAACGATGCATATAAGCATGGAAGTTAATACCACAAAGCAGTGGAACTTCTTAATAGTTCTCAATAACATCGCAATTAACTTATTTTACACACACACAGTCATATTTTCCTGTTTCACTGTTAAATGTTACTCAGTGTATTTCATTACTCAACAACCGATTTCTACTTTTTTGTCATTAAAAAGTTAATACATTTTCCAGTTTTCTTACATAGTAAACAGACTATTTGGGCACCACCACATTAACAAAAAATGAATAAAGCCAAATCCGAATATGTACTGTCGAAAATGAAAATACTGTGACATCTGTCACCACACATGCAAGGGTGGCCACCAAGTAACAAGATGCACATTGCAAGGGCAGGTAGAAAGAGGGTGATGCATCTTAGGTAATTTCTCCAGTTCATTCACATCTTAGTCTAAATAATATACTACACAGATGAGAACAATAAGTGCTATAAATACATAATTTCCTAGTCAAAGTATTGCCAGCATTTTTATTCACTACAGTATCTCCTTTAAGAGTACTCACTACACTCAAAACTGTATCAGAAAAAAGTATTTATTTTATTGTTAAAAAAGGAATACCTACACAAGACTAATCCTTGTACAGACCTCAACGGCATGTCATCCCTAAGCTTCCCGTTTGCCTTGCTGTTTTAAAGAGGATTTACTTATTGTGTTTGAGGGTAGTGCACTGATCAATATTAGGTTCATTATGTTGTCCAGCTCTTTTGGATTCTTATTAATAGTACATATTTCTTTACAAGCAACAATCTGAAAGGCATGTGGCACAAGCCATGCTGGTGTTAATCATTATACATATCATATGCTATCTAGTAGGCAAATTCAAGGATAAACCCACATACTCCGGTCCCAGCAATGAACTTCACTGTGAGTGTGTGAGATAGAGAGAGTGTGTCTACAGCTGGGAAAGATGAATAGAGTCATATTGCTTATGCATGACATGATACAAATAAACAACTGCGGTTTCAAGCGGTATGGGGAAATATCGGATTCTGTTAAAAACGTGTACTCTCTCCCCATCACAGAAAGTCTGGATTCTAACATTCAGCAAAACCCGATCAACCTACCATTTTAGAATCCACCCCGCATAAACACATAAAGTCCTGGTTCTGACATTGCTCCATCTTACAAGTTAGTACTCCCTGCAATGCGGGTTGAACCCTAAAATCAAGCAGCCCCTAAACAGCCTTGCCTAATGTTAGTAGGTTTTCCTCATGCAATTTCCTTATTCCAGTTACACAAACTTAACCTTAATGCTTCTAACTGCCCTAGGGTTGCCACCGGTCCCACTTTGCGAGGGACAGTCCCTCTTTGGGCAATTGTGTCCTGACAAAAAATTGTAAAAATGGCATATGTCCTGAGATTTTAGGACAAAATTATTTCCTATATTTTATGTAATAGTTGCATAAAACAGTTATTCCGTATCCAAAATACCTAAATGTTATAAGAAACAGAATAAGCAACTAAAATGCTACAAGAATAAGCTTTTATTTAGGCAAAAAAGTTAAGTTCTATCCTTTGTACTGACCGTGGGTATGTGTCAGCATGTAAAATCTGATATTTGTACCAAAAATGTCCCACTTTGGCCATTTGAAAAGGTGGCAACTCCAAACTGCCCTCTCCCCTCAGTGTGAATAAGTTCAAGTTTAGACATTGAAACCCCAGCCCTTTCAGGCACACTCAATAATAATAACAACGTGCTATGCCCTGGGAGAGTTGGTTATGTATTGCATCAGCTCACTTTTTAGGGCCGAAAATCCCCGCATACCTCCAAGTGCCCTGCTTGGATACTAACCTGCGCTGCATCCGCTTTCTGTTCTTTCAGAGATCGGACTTTTTCACCCTGCACCTTGACAGCTAACTCCATCTCAGCCCGACTTGACATCTTTGCAAACAAGGAGTAACACACGTTCTGCAAAGCAGCCGGTAGGTGAAAGGAAGCAGATGAAGAAAGGAAGACCCGCCTTCGGAAGCCTACGTAACTATCCAGGAAGTGCCTGGATGGCGTCTGTTCCCAAGGCCCGAAAAACACGTGATTTCTAGAAACATGGGTGTTATCGAAACCGTAGAAGGCCCATAAGGCGAGTCTTAGTAAACCCCACCCAAACTCAGCTTTTTGAGCGAGAAAACGCATGTCCGTTAATGACGTCTACCCAATGTCAAAATCTTAAAACATGCGGTAATAAACCCTGCCCATCAGCACGTTCAGTACTGTGTGGTTGTGTGCCTGTTGATTAGGACTTTAAAATGATAGAAATGCACGGTTTTATGCATCGCAAAAGATAAACATATTAGTTGAATTATTCATACAAAAATACGTCAGGAAAAAAAAACACTAAAACAGCTTATAGAACACCACACGGATATTTGTTAACTGGGCTAGAAGTTAGAACTCAGATCCAACCGGACTCTTTTCAAACGCAACCTGAGGCTGACTAATGACATACAGAATTTAGTTGAGCATAAAAACAGAGCATAGCGATTATTTTGCCCAGAAATAGCATTGCAGTTAAACGTACTTCAAAATACGTTATTAACACCATGAGAGTATAGGGACATGAATCAATTAACAATTGGCATGCAAAACTGAACAGAAATGAGATCTCATAGAGTTGCCACCTTTTCAAATGCCCAAAGTGGGACATTTTTTGTAGAAACGTCAGATTTTGCAGGGCAAAACATACTCACGGCCAGTACAAAGGGACACGACTTCACCTTTTTGCCTAAATAAAAGCTTGTTCTTGTAGTATTTTAGTTGCTTATTCTGTTTCTTATAACATTTAGATGTTTCAGATACAAAATAACTGTTTTATTCAACTATTAAAGAAAATATAGGAATTTTTTGTCCTAAAAGCTCAGGACATTTGCCATTTTTTCAATTTTTTTGCAGGACACAACTGCCTAAAGAGGGACTGTCCCTTGCAAGGTGGGACAGGTGGTAACCCAGCATTTCAATATATACAGTACTTAAGTTGCAAGATGTTACGAGTGTCATTGCATTTTGAGAAGGAGATCACATACTGCCATTGCGTCCGAGGGAGGCTGCCTAACCCTCAGGCCTTGCTACTTTTAAAATAAAAGTAACAAATAAGTTAACTAATTAATAAATGATTGCCGCGCTGTTCTGTAATAAGTGGAAGCATTACATCATTAATCTCAACTTCTGTGCTCAAGAATCAGAGACAGTGCCAAAAAATAATAGGGTCAAAGGCTCGAAAATCAGGGATAATTTTAAAATATTACTCTAATTTAGTTAAAAAATAATTAGGCTTTGCGTCACCATGCATTTTTCTGAATAATAAGATGTATGAAACTCAGAACATTATTGACTGCCTGTAATTAGCAGAGTTTATACCAGAAAATCAAACATTTTAGGAAGAGTTGGGCAAAAATAAGAGGCAAACATTCTGCAAAATCAGGCACTGACAAAATCTAATATAGGTTCATACTGTATGTATTAGGCTAACAATCAAAAGGGCCTTTATAAGCCTAGCCACACAACCCAACCCAATTGCGTCCCCTTGTAATATGTGTGCTTAAATTGGAGGAGTAGGGTAGTTAGAAGGGGTGTGTTAGAGGCTGTTAAAAAGTTATGTGGGGATATGTTAAGCAATGTTTACTGTCGGCCTCTATGTATAGGAGAAATGGGCAATAGTTCGGGGTAGAAGTTACAATTTCTCATTCAGTGGTATTTAGGGAATGTTTACTGTTAGCCTTTGTGTATAAGAGACATGGGGGCCAGCCCCAAGATAAATCTGTGATTTCCCATCCAATGGTAAAGGTTACATTTGAATAAAGTTATCAATGTACTTTACTTCACGTGGATGGGGAGCCCTTTCCAGAGCATGGAGATCCTTTGAGGCACATAGCTGTCTCGCCAGCATGTTCTATTTATGTAAGAAAAGTTTAAATCACCGGACTAATGTTTCTGGTGCAGTTCGTTTTATGGATGTGCAAAAGCTCCATCAGGACTGGATGTAAGGATGCCTTATATACTAAGCAAAGATCACCTCTAACTAACCTGTAGGAGACCACATAAAGGAACAGGGCTCTAAGTTTATCTCTATAAGACAATGTATTGATACACAGGATTCTCTTATTGTGGAAGCTCTGTGGGTGTTCCAACTGTGGCATATGGCTAGTCAGGTACATGCCGAAGGGGACAGTGTACTAACTGATAGGTCTGACAAGGGCCAAGTAGAGTGGTACTATAACTTCCATGGACCTGGACCATACCCTTACTCATATGTTGGGCAGTTTTCTTACTGCTTTGGCTACATGTTGGTCAAAGAACAAATTACTGTCTCTATATGTTCCTGTTTCTGTCTACCTGGTCAACTCTTAGGGATATCTTATCACTGGAGTAATTTGCCTGGGTGGAGATTTTCCCAAAATGCACTACAATGCACTTATTTGCATTAAGTTTTAATGTGTGACTTTGCCACCAGCCATTTGTCTGCATTAGACCCTCTTGCAGGATGTTGGTGTCATGAAGGGAGTTTATGATAGCTTGTAGTTTGCAGCCATTTGTGAACTTGCTGAGCCATAGGCCCTTGATATTAGCCTTTACCTCTGAGAAATAGATGGCAAACATGAGTGGGCCCAGCATGAAGCCTTGTGGTACTAACCAGCCTCTTGGTGGAGGTGGTTTCACCAATCCTGACTTCGTGGGTCCCATCTGTGAGCCTGCTGGCAATCTAGCAAGTTATGTATGGATTTATGCCTAGTTTGGTGAGTTAATCCACAATACCTGAGTGGGGTATTGTTTCAAGCTCCTTAGCCAGGTCTAGGCAGGTTGTATGCACCATTTTCCCTTCACCCATTGCCTTGGTTACCTTCTCAAAGAAGTCTATCAGGTTAAGCAGGCATGACTTTTCCCTTGACAAAGCCAAAGTAAGAGGGGTCCAGTGTCTGTACATTACCAATGTCTTTGTTGATCATTTCCATGTTAATTAATTTTGTGGTTTTGCATATTAGACTAGTTAGACTAATGAATCTGTAATTTCTGGGGTCAATTGATGATTCACCCTTGTGAAGGGGGGATAATCATCATCACCCTCCACTCCCTTGGTATGTAGTCTGTTTTGAGGCTGTAGTTGAAAAGTGACTCAAGGTCTTGAAAGATCATGTTTCAGGCTGTGTAGGAAGCAACCTGGGATATTGCTGGGCCCCACCAAGGCTGTGTTTTTGGCCCTAAAAATAATCCTAAACTACTAGAGCTTATTGCTCACGAAAGACCAAGCTAGAAATAATCCTAAACTATTAGAGCTTAGTGCTTACTATAGTGTAACTATAATAATAAATCCAGTTCTTCAATTGTGTAAATATGCCCATCAAAAGACTGCTTTCACCCAATGAACTCACATATGCTGTTGTGACGCCCGTGCCCTTGCCCAACAATCAAGGACCCTCAATCCACACCACTAACACCAGAGAGGGCATCTCATAGTAGAGGAAAGGATAACTAATACACACAGTAAAGTACAATTTCCCTTAAGTGCACACAGAGATCACAGTTAGTCTGTGCCTGGTTGCTCCCTTGCTCACCAGGTCCCCAATAAGACTCCCCACTGGCACAACTATAAGGTCCAGGTCTCAGCCTAGCTGGGCAAGCTAAAACCTCCAGAACCCTCTCTGTCAAACCAGTGCTTCGTGTCCCTGCCCAAGTAGTGGACACAGCACACACACACACTTTGAGAAGAGGTTATACAACCACACAGACCCTCCTGGGAAAAGGCTGGCACAGGTTCTCCAGCTGTGCCCCTATTACCCAGACCATACGGTAGTAATTACTGTCACTACCCAGCTAAATTATCAGCTACTAAAAGGCCCTTAAAAGGGTGTCCAGTTATTACTGTGCAATATTATAATCCAATTGGTAATGTGACTATACAGTCTAAGGATTATTAGAGTGGCATATTATGATAACCTCTATAAATATGCAATGTACTCTAGAGCTTATCTCTACACAAACCAGCCACAGGTAAAGGTTTTGAAAATATTTAATAATAAATATTTAAAACACAAGACAATACTACTACATCTCAGAGATATCTAAGAGTTCAGAGATCACACAGAAACTTAAAACAATACAGTAGAACAGGTCTGATATCAAAGAAAAACACTTACTCTAACGTTCTAATCTTTAGCTAATCTTAAGAGAAAACACAGTGCTATAATCCTACTTACATACATAAAGAGCAAGCAGTGCTGGGTTAGATGGCCAAGATCAAACTGCTTACAGTCTCTCACTGAACAATAGTTTTTAAACACTGACCAACAGCTCTCCTAAGGCCCTCCCAAATTACATCATTTTGACACTTAGTCTGGAGTTCCCAGGCCACAAACTGCATTATTTAGCAAGCTAACACCTGCTCAAGAGACTACAACAATAAAAGGCATTTCACATATACACTCTAGCAGAAACCAGAGCAATAAAGCACCTTCCATATGTAAATTCTGGCCCTTAACTTTAACCTTAAACAATGGGCACGAAACCTTCATCCAGACTCACTGGAGCTGACTTGTAAAACATCAAAGAGGTTCATAATATCTTTTCAATTTCTAAAGACACATTTGAAATGCTTGTCTTGGTTTTCCTTACAGCAGATGGCAAAGTTGCAACAATCTTGAAGTTCACATTTTACAGTGCCTTCTTTCATTTAAAAACACAAGCCTGTATTTTACATGTATTTATACAATTGATAGAATTATGTATCAAATTCTATTTGACTAGGCTGGCAGCCTTTCCCCATCTTCCTCTAATATTCACATCTCTTCCCCTCCCCCCAGGGAACTCAAGCAAGTTTTTCAAGTGCCCCTTGAGAAACATCGCTTGAGAGTGTCATGTCTATCTGGGTGCACCTCACCCCATTCCCTGTCTTGAGAGCCCATCTGCATTGGCATTGCTACTCCCACTGTGGTGTTGCACTGACATATCATATGCTTGCAACCCCAGCCTCCATCTTAGCAACTTGGCATTTTGCTGACTGGCTCTGTTTAACCTTGTTAGAGGGTTGTGATCTGTCATCACAGTGAATTTTCTTCCATACAGATAAGGCTGAAGTTTTTGCAGTGCCCACACTATGGCTAGACATTCCTTTAATACCGCTGCATAGCATTCCTCCCTGGGTTGGAGCCTATGACTGAGATAAACCACTGGGTGCTGTTCACCCTCTGAAGAAATCTGGCTAAGTGCAGCCTCCACCCCACAGTTTGAAGCATCCACCTGCACAACAAATTCTTTGCTATAGTCTGGACTGGATAACACTGAGGTACCTCCCAAAGCTTCCTTAAGCTTCTGAAATGCCTGCTCACATGCTGGGGTCCACACTACCTTATTTGGCCTGTTCTTCCTTGTCAGGTCTGTGAGGGGAGCAGTTATGGTACTATAATTGGGAACAAACTTTCTGTAGTACCCTGCTGTCCCTAAGAATGCCTTCACCTGCTTTTTGGTAACAGGTGCAGGCCATGCCTGAATAGCTTCCACTTTGGTAGGTTCTGGCCTTATCTTACCACTCCCCACTCTATGTCCTAGGTAGGAGACCTCTGCCATACCCACCTGACATTTGCTCGGCTTAATGGTCAACCCTGCCCTCTGTAGTCTGCCCAGCACCTCCCTGACACGCTGAAGGTGCTCTTGCCAGGAATGGCTGTAGATGGCAAAATCATCTAGGTAAGCAAGGGCAAACCCTCCTGCTAGGATATTATCCACCAGCCACTGGAAAGTCGCTGGGGCATTCTTCATCCCAAAGGGCATCTTTGTGAACTTGTACAAGCCAAAAGGAGTCACAAAGGCTGACTTCTCTCTAGCACTGGGAGTCAAAGGCACCTGCTAGTAACCCTTGGTAAGATCAATGGTTGTAAGATACTTAGCTCCACCCAGCTGCTCTAGGGCCACATCTGTCCTAGGCATGGGGTAAGCATCTGCCTTTGTGTGACTATTTAATTTCCTGTAATCCACACAGAACCCGGTGCTGCCATCCTTCTTTGGCACCAGTACCACTGGGGAGGCCCAGGGACTGTTGAACTCCTGAATCACCCCTAGTTCAAACATCTCCTGTACCTCTTCCCTCAGAGTCTGTTTGACTCTCTCAGGCACCCAATAAGGGGCCTGCCTGACAGGCCTTTGGGGTCCTGTATCCACCTGGTGCTGCACCAGGTGGGTGCTCCCTTGTTTCCTGGTGAACATGCACCCAAACTCCTGCAACACTGCTCGGATTTCTTGAATCTGGGCAGGAGATAGCTGCTGGGATATTGCTACCCCTTCCACCGAGGTGTCAGCCCGAGCCTCACTGAGGAGATCAGTCACAAGATCTCTCTCAGACTCCTCCTGCAATCCACTGTAAATGCTCAGCACAAGGGCCTCCCTATCATGGTAAGGTCTCATCATGCTAACATGCTACAATTTGTGCCCCTGCCTTCTGCCTAGCAGTTCCACCATGCAGTTAACATCACTTACCTTTCTTACCACCTTGTAGGGTCCCTCCCAAGCTGCTTGCAACTTGTTGTGTCTGACAGGAATGAGAACCATCACCTGCTGCCCTACAGCATACTCTCTAGTTCAAGCATTCTTGTCATACCACACCCTTTTCTGTTGTTGGGCTTCTGCCAGGTTCTCCTGGACCAGGCCCACGATTTCCCTGAGCCTTGTCCTGAGGTTCAGGACATATGCCACAACAGACACCTTGTGAGACTCACTCACCTTCCTACTCATCTCAAATTGAATCTAGAGGTCCCCTCACACTATGCCCATACAGCAACTCAAAGGGTGAAAAACCTGTGGATTCTTGGGGAACCTCTCTGTAAACAAACAGCAGATGGGGCAGATATTTTTCCTACTCCCTCTTAAACTGATCTGCAAATGCCCGTAGCATGGACTTGATTGTAGGGTTTAACCTCTCAACAAGACCATTAGTCTGGGGATGGTAGGGGGTGGTCTTCATGTGCTTCACCCCACAGGACTTCCACAGACAAGCCTGTAGGTCTGACATAAAATTGGCACCTCTGTCAGACAGTATTTCTTTGGGAAACCTACCCTGCAGAAAATCTCTAGCAAAGCATTTTCCACCTTCTCGGCCTCAATGGAGGACAAATCCACTGCCTCAGGGTATCATGTAGCATAATCTACAATCATTAGGATGTACTTTTTCCCTGTGGAACTTGGGGTACTCAGAGAGCCCACAATATCCATAGCTACCCTCTGAAATGTCTCCTCAATCACAGGCAAAGGCATCAAAGGAGCTCTCACCTTGTCTCCTGCCTTGCCTACCTTTTGGCACTGCTCACAGGTCCTGCAGTACCCTGTTACATCTCTGGAAATTCCAGGCCAACAGAAGTTTTGCATAATATGCCTCATTGTACGTTTTATGCCCATATGACCTGCAAAGGGAATATCATGGGCTATGGCTAGTAGTGCCAGATGGTAAGCTCTAGGCACTACCAACTGCTGTACTCTCTCACCTTCTAGCCCTCCCTCAGGGGTCCACTCTCTGTATAGTAACCCTTTGTCCCAGTATACAGATTCCCCCTTCCCTTGAGAATCAGGTGCCTCCCTAGCTACCTGCCTCAGGCCTTGCAATGTAGGGTCTGATAGCTGAGCCTGTCTCAAGTCTCTCCTTGTAACCCTTCCCAGCTCCCCTTCCACAGGAAGTCTGGCATCCTCTGACAGTGGTGCCTCACTGTCAGCCTGGGTACTACTACTTACCTCTTCCTTTGCAGTTACCCTGTCCAAGGGAACATCAGTACCCACAAGCAGCTGTGGCTCACATTCAGTCTCACTGCTACAGCGTAGCTCACTCCCTGAAGTAACCACCTCAGCAGTCCTGACTGCATGTATGCAGTTTGCCTGGGTCTCCCCCAGGCTACCACACCCACATGCTTGTCTCCTAGCGTCACTGCATGTAACTGCATAAGTACATAGTACTTCCTCATCCAAATTGTTCCCTCTCAGGACATCTGCAGGATGGTAGTTCCATACCCCTGTTGTCTCAAGACAACCCACTGTTGGCATTTTGTCTTTCCCACTTACTGACTCCCTCACCTTTGGTTCCCCACCTTGCCTCCATGGACATCTGTATGCCACTTGGCCCCACTGGTTGTATTCAAAACATTTAACCCAAGCTCCTGTATGTATACCTGGATTAGTGGCTTCCCCTGATACTGGCGGATTCTGTTGGGGCAGTCTGTGCTGCCCACCATGGGTTCCTTTAGTCCCATGAGCAGTACTGGGGGTCCCTTTCCTGTGCAGGGCTGCCCTGCTTGCTAGGTATAGGTCTCCCTTCTTCCCCAACTCCTCTGAAGTAGCACACTGTCTATCAGCTAACCAGATCCTCATGTCCTCAGGCAAAGTGCTAAGGGCTTGTTCCCTTACCAAAAGGTCTGCCAGCCCTTCAAAAGTGGTGACCTGACATCCACTCACCCAGCTATGAAAATAAGTCCTCCGTTCAGTAACATATTCACAAACATTCTCATCTGCCTTGCGTCTGTGCTCACAAAACTTTTTCCTATACATTTCAGGTATTAGCTTAAAACATTCCAACAAGTGTCTTTTTACAGCAGTATAATCAAAACAGTCAGTGTCATGCATTTTCGCTAAAGAAGTTACAGCTTTACAATGGAGTAAGTGGGGTCAGGAACCATGACCAGAGCCCTTGGTCAACTTCATACTGTTTACATACCCGCTCAAACATATGAATGAAGCTATCAAAATTATCCCCCTCTCTAAACTGTTGAAGAAATTTACTGACCTTTTGTGCTTCTGGGGTCTGGTTACTGCCTTCCCCATTACCTCCATGACTCTGGCGAAGAGTCAGCATTTCCCTCTCATGCTTCCTCTGCTGTTCATTTTCCTCAGCTTGTAGACTCCTCATTTTCTAAGCTGCTTCTTGTTCCATACGCCTGGCCTCCAACTCAAGTCTCTTTAGCTCCAGCTGGATTTTTAAGTCCACTGCAGAAAAGTTTAGCTGTCCATTTTCCGAGGATATTGTATCTCTACTGTCAGTCTGATTAACCTCCAGGCTGCTGTTTTCTGATGCAGCTGTAACCAAGGCTGCAATCAGTTCTGCCTTAGTCAGGTTTCCATGCACCAGTCCCCTAGCCTGCCACATCTCCACCAGCTGGCTCCTTGTCAGCTTTCCATACTCTTCTGCTGACATGCTACCTGCTCACCCTAACTAACACTAAGCTTACAAAAGAAATAAAACAATTGTGATCTGAACTCTGAGTATATACTGTGTGGCTGTTTTAGAGTACAAAACACTTTTAGAGATCACTGTACATAAGCTACAGGAATTCGCTCCACCCACACCACTACAAGCCAATTAGTGTTTGCCAACCTTCATCAAGACTCACTGGAGCTGACTTGTAAAACATCAAAGAGGTTCATAATATCTTTTCAATTTCTAAAGACACATTTGAAATGCTTGGCTTGGTTTTCCTTACAGCAGATGGCAATGTTGCAACAATCTTGAAGTTCACATTTTACAGTGCCTTCTTTCATTTAAAAACACAAGCCTGTATTTTACATGTATTTATACAATTGATAGAATTATGTATCAAATTCTATTTGACTAGGCTGGCAGCCTTTGCCCATCTTCCTCCAGTATTCACATCTCTTCCCCTCCCCCCAGGGAACTCAAGCAAGTTTTTCAAGTGCCCCTTGAGAAACATCGCTTGAGAGTGTCATGTCTATCTGGGTGCACCTCACCCCGTTCCCTGTCTTGACAGCCCATCTGCATTGGCATTGCTACTCCCACTGTGGTGTTGCACTGACATATATGCTTGCAACCCCAGCCTCCATCTTAGCAACTTGGCATTTTGCTGACTGGCTCTGTTTAACCTTGTTAGAGGGTTGTGATCTGTCATCACAGTGAATTTTCTTCCATACAGATAAGGCTGAAGTTTTTGCAGTGCCCACACTATGGCTAGACATTCCTTTAATACCGCTGCATAGCATTCCTCCCTGGGTTGGAGCCTATGACTGAGATAAACAACTGGGTGCTGTTCAGCCTCTGAAGAAATCTGGCTAAGTGCAGCCTCCACCCCACCGTTTGAAGCATCCACCTGCACAACAAATTCTTTGCTATAGTCTGGACTGGCTAACACTGGGGGACCTCCCAAAGCTTCTTTAAGCTTCTGAAATGCCTGTTCACATGCTGGGGTCCACACTACCATATTTGGCCTGTTCTTCCTTGTCAGGTCTGTGCGGGGAGCAGCTATGGTACTATAATTGGGAACAAACTTTCTGTTGTACCCTGCTGTCCCTAAGAATGCCTTCACCTGCTTTTTGGTAACAGGTGCAGGCCATGCCTGAATAGCTTCCACTTTGGCAGGTTCTGGCCTTATCTTACCACTCCCCACTCTATGTCCTAGATAGGTGACCTCTGCCATACCCACCTGACATTTGCTCGGCTTAATGGTCAACCCTGCCCTCTGTAGTCTGCCCAGCACCTCCCTGACACGCTGAAGGTGCTCTTGCCAGGAATGGCTGTAGATGGCAAAATCATCTAGGTAAGCAAGGGCAAACCCTCCTGCTATGATATTATCCACCAGCCACTGGAAAGTCGCTGGGGCATTCTTCATCCCAAAGGGCATCTTTGTGAACTCGTACAAGCCAAAAGGAGTCACAAAGGCTGACTTCTCTCTAGCACTGGGAGTCAAAGGCACCTGCTAGTAACCCTTGGTAAGATCAATGGTTGTAAGATACTTAGCTCCACCTAGCTGCTCTAGGGCCTCATCTGTCCTAGGCATGGGGTAAGCATCTGCCTCTGTGTGACTATTTAATTTCCTGTAATCCACACAGAACCTGGTGCTGCCATCCTTCTTTGGCACCAGTACCACTGGGGAGGCCCAGGGACTGTTGAACTCCTGAATCACCCCTAGTTCCAACATCTCCTGTACCTCTTCCCTCAGAGTCTGTTTGACTCTCTCAAGCACCCAATAAGGGGCCTGCCTGACAGGCCTTTGGGGTCCTGTATCCACCTGGTGCTTCACCAGGTGGGTGCTCCCTTGTTTCCTGGTGAACATGCCCACAAACTCCTGCAACACTGCTCGGATTTCTTGAACCTGGGTAGGAGATAGCTGCTGGGACATTGCTACCCCTTCCACCGAGGTGTCAGCCCGAGCCTCACTGAGGAGATCAGTCACAAGATCTCTCTCAGACTCCTCCTGCAATCCACTGTAAATGCTCAGCACAAGGGCCTCCCTATCATGGTAAGGTTTCATCATGCTAACATGGTACAATTTGTGCCCCTGCCTTCTGCCTAGCAGTTCCACCATGCAGTTAACATCACTTATCTTTCTTACCACCTTGTAGGGTCCCTCCCAAGCTACTTGCAACTTGTTGTGTCTGACAGGAATGAGAACCATCACCTGCTGCCCTACAGCATACTCTCTAGCTCAAGCATTCCTGTCATACCACACCTTTTTCTGTTGTTGGGCTTCTGCCAGGTTCTCCTGGGCCAGGCCCACGATTTCCCTGAGCCTTGTCCTGAGGTTCAGGTCATATGCCACAACAGACTCCTTGTGAGACTCACTCACCTTCCCACTCATCTCAAATTAAATCTAGAGGTCTCCTCACCCTATGCCCATACAGCAACTCAAAGGGTGAAAAACCTGTGGATTCCTGGGGAACCTCTCTATAAACAAACAACAGATGGGGCAGATATTTGTCCCACTCCCTCTTAAACTGATCTGCAAATGCCTGTAGCATGGACTTGATTGTAGGGTTTAACCTCTCAACAAGACCATTAGTCTGGGGATGGTAGGGGGTGGTCTTCATGTGCTTCACCCCACAGGACTTCCACAGACAAGCCTGTAGGTCTGACATAAAATTGGCACCTCTGTCAGACAGTATTTCTTTGGGAAACCTACCCTGCTGAAAATCTCTAGCAAAGCATTTTCCACCTTCTCGGCCTTAATGGAGGACAAATCCACTGCCTCAGGGTATCATGTAGCATAATCTACAATCACTAGGATGTACTTTTTCCCTGTGGAACTTGGGGTACTCAGAGACCCCACAATATCCATAGCTACCCTCTGAAATGTCTCCTCAATCACAGGCAAAGGCATCAAAGGAGCTCTCACCTTGTCTCCTGCCTTGCCTACCTTTTGGCACTGCTCACAGGTCCTGCAGCACCCTGTTATATCTCTGGAAATTCCAGGCCAATAGAAGTTTTGGATAATATGCCTCTTTGTACTTTTTATGCCCATATGACCTGCAAAGGGAATATCATGGGCTATGGCTAGAAGTGCCAGACGGTAAGCTCTAGGCACTACCAACTGCTGTACTCTCTCACCTTCTAGCCCTTCCTCAGGGGTCCACTCTCTGTATAGTAACCCTTTGTCCCAGTATACAGATTCCCCCTTCCCTTGAGAATCAGGTGCCTCCCTAGCTACCTGCCTCAGGCCTTGCAATGTAGGGTCTGATAGCTGAGCCTGTCTCAAGTCTCTCCTTGTAACCCTTCCCAGCTCCCCTTCCACAGGAAGTCTGGCATCCTCTGACAGTGGTGCCTCACTGTCAGCCTGGGTACTACTACTTACCTCTTCCATTGCAGTTACCCTGTCCAAGGGAACATCAGTACCCACAAGCAGCTGTGGCTCACATTCAGTCTCACTGCTACAGCGTAGCTCACTCCCTGAAGTAACCACCTCAGCAGTCCTGGCTGCATGTATGCAGTCTGTCTGGGTCTCCCCCAGGCTACCAGACCCACATGCTTGTCTCCTAGCCTCACTGCATGTAACTGCATAAGTACATAGTACTGCCTCTTCCAAATTGTTCCCTCTCAGGACATCTGCAGGATGATAGTTCCATACCCCTGTTGTCTCAAGACAACCCACTGTTGGCATTTTGACTTTCCCACTTACTGTCTCCCTCACCTCTGGTTCCCCACCTTGCCTCCATGGACATCTGTATGCCACATGGCCCCACTGGTTGTATTCAAAACATTTAACCCAAGCTCCTGGATGTATACCTGGACTAGTGGCTTCCCCTGATACTGGCAGATTCTGTTGGGCAGTCTGTGCTGCCCATCATGGGTTCCTTTAGTCCCATGAGCAGTACTGGGGGTCCCTTTCCTGTGCAGGGCTGCCCTGCTTGCTAGGTATAGGTCTCCCTTCTTCCCCAACTCCTCTGAAGTAGCACACTGTCTATCAGCTAACCAGATCCTCATGTCCTCAGGCAAAGTGCTAAGGGCTTGTTCCCTTACCAAAAGGTCTGCCAGCCCTTCAAAAGTGGTGACCTGACATCCACTCACCCAGCTATGAAAATAAGTCCTCTGTTCAGTAACATATTCCCAAACATTTTCATCTGCCTTGCATCTGTGCTCACAAAACTTTTTCCTATACATTTCAGGTATTAGCTTAAAACATTCCAGCAAGTGTCTTTTTACAGCAGTATAATCAAAACAGTCAGTGTCATGCATTTTTGCTAAAGAAGTTACATCTTTACAATGGAGTAAGGGGGTCAGGAACCATGCCCGGAGCCCTTGGTCAACTTCATACTGTTTACATACCCACTCAAACATATGAATGAAGCTATCAAAATTATCCCCTTCTCTAAACTGTTGAAGAAATTTACTGACCTTTTGTGCTTCTGGGGTCTGGTTACTCCCTTCCCCATTACCTCCATGACTCTGGCAAAGAGTCAGCATTTCCCTCTCATGCTTCCTCTGCTGTTCATTTTCCTCAGCTTGTAGACTCCTCATTTTCTAAGCTGCTTCTAGTTCCATATGCCTGGCCTCCAACTCAAGTCTCCTTAGCTCCAGCTGGATTTTTAAGTCCACTGCAGAAAGGTTTAGCTGTCCATTTCCCGAGGATATTGTATCTCTACTGTCAGTCTGATTAACCTCCAGGCTGCTGCTTTCTGATGCAGCTGTAACCAAGGCTGCAATCAGGTCTGCCTTAGTCAGGTTTCCATGCACCAGTCCCCTAGCCTGCCACATCTCCACCAGCTGGCTCCTTGTCAGCTTTCCATACTCTTCTGCTGACATGCTACCTGCTCACCCTGACTAACACTAAGCTTACAAAAGAAATAAAACAATTGTGATCTGAACTCTGAGTATACACTGCGTGGCTGTTTTAGAGTACAAAACACTTTTAGAGATCACTGTACATAAGCTACAGGAATTCGCTCCACCCACACCACTACAAGCCAATTAGTGTTTGCCAACTAATCAATATGTGATGTGGATTCCACCACAGCAAACCAATATGTGATAGGATATCCCACCACTGCCACCAATATGTGACACTCGTGCCCTGGCCCAGTAATCAAGGAGCCTCACTCCTCACCATTGAAACTAGAGAGGGCGTCTCATAGAACAGGAAAATACAAGTTCCCTTAAGTGCACACAGAGATCACAGTTAGTCTGGGGCTGGTTGCTCCCTTGCTCACCAGGTCCCCAATAATACTCCCCACTGGCACAGCTATAGGGTCCAGGTCTCAGCCTAGCTGAGCAAGCTAAAACCTCCAGTACCCTCTCTGTCCAACCAGTGCTTTGTGTCCCTGCCCAAGTAGCTGACACAACACACGCATACTTTGAGAAGAGGTTATACAACCACACAGACCTCCTGGAAAAAGGCTGGCACAGGTTCTCCAGCTGTGCCCCTATTACCCAGACCATATGGTAGTAGTTCCTGCCACCACCCAGCTAAATTATCAGCTACTAAAAGGCCCTTAAAAGGGTGTCCAATTATTACTGTGCAATATTATAATCCAATTTGTAATGTGACTTTACAGTCTAAGGCTTATTAAAGTGGCCTATTATGATAACCTCTATAAATATGCAATGTACTCTAGAGCTTATCTCTACAAAAAACAGGCACAAGTAAAGGTTTTTAAAATATTTAATAATAAATAATTAAAACACAAGACAATACTACTACACCACAGAGATATCTAAGAGTTCAGAAATCACACAGAAACTTAAAACGATACAGTAGGACAGGTCTGATGTCAAAGAAAGACACTTAAGCTAACATTCTAATCTTTAGCTAATCTTAAGAGAAAACAGTGCTATAATCCTACTTATATACATAAAGAGCAAGCAGTGCTGGGTTAGATGTCCAAGATTAAAATGCTTACAGTCTCTCACTGAACAATAGTTTTTAAACACTAACCAGCAGCTCTCCTAAGGCCCTCCCAAATTACATCATTTTGACACTTAGTCTGGAGTTTCCAGGCCACAAACTGCATAATTTAGAAAGCTAACACCTGCTCAGGAGATTACAACAATAAAAGGCATTTCACATATACACTCTAGCAGAAACCAGAGCAATAAAGCACCTTCCACATGTAAATTCTGGCCCTTAACTTTAACCTTAAACAATGGGCACGAAACCTTCATCCAGACTCAATGGAGCTGACTTGTAAAACATCAAAGAGGTTCATAATATCTTTTCAACTTCTAAAGACACATTTGAAATGCTTTGCTTGGTTTTCCTTACAGCAGATGGCAATGTTGCAACAATCTTGAAGTTCACATTTTACAGTGTTTTCTTTTATTTAAAAACACAAGCCAGTATTTTACATTTATTTATACAATTGATAGGATCATGTATCAAATTATATCTGACTAGGCTGGCAGCCTTTACCCATCTTCCTCCAATCTTCACAGCTGTATTCATCATTAATGAAATACATGAAATGTAACTCTAAAAGTTGCATTGAAGTGCAGTTGGTCCATGACTGTTCAGTTAGCATAATACACACAAAACTGCATACAAATTATTAACAAAACATGTCTGGAACAGAACAGGGTGACAAATGTCTTCTTAGCATGCTAACATATATACAGGGTTCATATTATGTATACATAGGCCTACAGTGTACATGTATTCCATACACCATTAGAGTATTTACGCAAAGTGCTTCTTTTGAGCCTTATTTTCCGCAAATTGGTTAATCAGTGCGTCATAGTCCAGAGATTTGGCAATCTTGTTTTCAATTGAGATATCTGCAAGGACAGAAAGCCTGTTATCTGTCATGGTTGAGCGCAAGGTATTCTTGATCAGTTTCATCCTGCTGAAGCTCCTTTCAGCACCAACGACAGTAACTGGTGTGGTCAGAAGAATTCTGATGCAAATGCAAAGATTCAGATATATCTCCTGAAGGCTGTTCTTGTATATGTATGTTGAAAAATTGTTTGCCGTGACAAGTTCTCTCTCTTTCTTGATGACATAAATAAAACAATTTAATTCCATTATGAGTTTGTTGGCATCAATGTCTCCGATATTTGTTCAAAAATTTTGCAGTGATTCTCCAGTTCATTTTCTCTGTGATACTGCTTCAGGCTGTTAGTGTTTTACAGAAATCCAAACAACTTATACCACTCCACGAGTTGGTCAAATCGTGACGAAACAGAAGATATGGCCTGATCAGTGAGAACAAGAAAGAACTGTGATTTGACTTTTTTTCTTCGGCAGAAAGACGACTCGAATCATCACATTCGTAATCAAACATTCTCTTCTTACTTGGCACTGTGGTTTCTGGAAACACCTGCTCAGTACCCATATGCTCTGCTATTTCACATGCATTCATGACTACAGAGTTATATCCTGTATTTTGATAGTCTTGTAAAAACTTCCTTGTAGCACAGAATTCTGCCTGCAGGACGTCAATTGAAACATCTGGTAATTGAATTAATTTGCTGGTTTTATTGACGTGAAACAGTATATCGTACCACGTACACACAGTCAGAACAAAAGGCCACATAGTAATATGGTCTAAAAGAGCACCGGCTTCTGTTGCTGTATTGCCATCTTTCTTTTCAAGTGCATGTTCTCATAAAGATGACAAAGCATTGCACAGTTCTTCAAGGTGATAACACAATGGCTTCACAGCATCAATTCTCGCCTCCCGAGTGTCCAATAACCCTTTAACAGATATTGGTATATGTTCTTGAAGTATATCCCAACTTGAAGGTGACAAAAAGACAACATATATTCTGTTAATCAGACTGAAAAAGTCAACAGCATATTTCGATGACTTTGCCACATCTGAGATTACGAGAATCCAAGTGTGAGCTCCACATGGAACGTACAATGCACTGTCATTTATTTCTAGCATGCGGGCTTGAACACCCTTATACTTTCCTCTCATATTGGAGCCATTATCATAAGCTTGGCCTCTCATGTCAGCAATGTGTATTCCTAAGTTGTCTGCCTTTTCAAGAAATGCTTCCAATAAGCCCTTGCCAGTTGTATCATGAACATTAAAAAAAGCGACAAACGCTTCCTGAATATTGACACCATCATCATCATTGCATTCAACAAAGCGTAACACCACTAACATCTGTTCTTCATGTGACACGTCGGGAGTACAGTCCAAAATAATGGAGTAATATTTTGCTTTTTTAAGCTGCGCTATATTGACCTCTTGAATGTTACTGGCAGCAAGTTGAATTAGCTAGTTTTGGATCTGTGGACTGAGGTACTGAACATGTGTCTCTGCCTTCTTAATCCTCTGTAAAAGTTCGCTGAGGACAGTATCATACTTTGCAAGCAATTCAAATAGTCCCAAAAAGTTGCCATTCGAATGATCGCCAAGCTTTTTCTTACTTCCTCGAAATGCCAAGTTTCTTTCGGATAAGAAAATAACGACATCAATCATCTCTGCAAAAATCTTTTGTTTATAAAAGCCTGCAATTTAACTTGGTCATTAGATGTACGATTTACTATGCCTGACCGAAGGTCAAACCATTTCACCATACAGTCTTGATGACCTTTGCCTGTTTCATGCTGCTGAAGTCTTTTTGACAGTGCTTACCAAGCAGATGTTTCACTACATAATGATATGCCACCAGTGCCAAATAATTTACAACAAAAACAAAAAAATGGCATCTTTCTGGACTGAGTACATTATCCATGAATGTCTTATTGTCTCACCGTTTGCCATGGTTCGATAGAAATGAGTACTTGTGAACCTCCATCTTTCCTCGTTAAATGAAAATCCATAACTTTCATTCTGTTGTGGTGGACCACGTTCAACAATGTCACATACTTGTCTGTTCAATATTATAGATGGTCAATCTCCGGGATCATCAGTCAGTGGTTCAAATTCAGATACTTCTTTCCCGGCAGCAGCTGAAATATCTGTTACAGTTTGTTTGGTAGTAGAACAACTGGCTTCACTTTTGACCTCACTTGAAGCACTTCTGGGTACCTCTGCTTCTGGGTACGACTCGTCGCTGCCTGTACCTGTACGTTGGATTGCAGCGTAAAATACATTGACAACTTTGGAATTTTCTCAAGTTGCTTCTCTGCATCTTTTGCTGCCTTTTGTTTACTAGCTCCGCTCTTATACGTTCTGTTGGACAACATCACAAAGCACACCTTTTCATTGGAAATGCTAAAAAATTAAACAACTACATTAATAACATTTATTTATCTGCCGACCGCCATTATGAACACAAATACACATTCTTTGAGTAGGTCCAACAGTAACAGACACATACACAGAGCCGTCTCTGCTTTCATACACACATTCACTCACACATGCAGACAGCATAAACACACAAACACATTTTTGTTTAATTTTTTACACTCGCTAAACAGCAAACATGCTGCTCAACGCGTGTAAAATATCTGCTCGTGCACCCGGGCATACCTCTCAACTATACAGATTTTCGCAGAAGGTACAGATTTTTGCCTCATATTTTTGGTCCATTTTTCATAAAATTGTGTTTTTTCTGGCAAATTAGTGGCAAATCATTAAAGACTGAAGTTAGAAAAGAGTGACAGCCATTTGAGTTTAAGACTGCATACCTTCTGAAAATTCACAGTAAAACAAAACCTGTTATTCTATCACCTTTCTAAGTCTGTAAGTGCAATATTAAAAAAATTGTCCCTTTTTTGGGCCTTTAGCCCACTTTTATTAATGGCTTTGTCCAGATTTCTTGCTGTAAGAAGTTGAGAGGTATGGTTCGATCTTTCTCGTACACTGTCACACACAAGCTTTTTTCTTTTCTGCTATGCCGTGACTATTATTTGTATATTAATACCTTCTAGAGAAGGTTCCTTCTTCTACAGTTAGGTTGTCAATGTACTGCTGCCTATTCCCTAAATACAATGATGCCCACTAGCGTTATACTCCATTAAATCTACAATTAAATTATCAGCACACGGCACTGTTCTCTTAACACAGGTCCTACAGAGCGTGAGGCCTCCTCTGAAATCCTGTGAAATATTAAGGTGCCTACGACAGGTTTTAAATAAGCTGAAGTTGTCAACAAGTAAGTGAATTGGAATGTTAATTCGGTAACAAGGACCGATGGCCATATGCAAGGACCGGTAAGAGACGATATAAACTAACAGCAGCTGACTAAAAAAAAGAAACCGGTGACAGGGTTATATAACGGTGTTAAGTAAGTTACTAGGGTTTAGCAGCTCTCTATTTATGGAATAGGACAGCTTTTACCTGGGATTTGTGACCCGTGAAAATGTGAAATGTGACAGCTGTCTGGAGATTTGTGGGAGAAAATATACATTTCCTGTTAGTTTCATGATAACCCAATTATTTGTAGCTGAAACAAATTCTGCCTATGCATGGCTGCAGACCCAACTAAAATTTGAAACTGACCGACAGATAACTGATGGCTGCCAATAGCACTATGATGTATCACCTTACATTTTCTTGTCACTTTTAGCTGGGCCCCCTCCGGTCGAAGGGTATGGAGGGCGCTCGCTACGTCTCTGCTGCTATGACTTGCTCCTTGCTGATAGCTTGAGGGGTTATGCTGGTAGGGATTTCCTGGTGGGTGGCAGCAGTGGAGTGGGGGCTGAAATTTCAGCTGGATTTGACATCCAGCAGATTCGCTATGTCACTCTGATTAGTGAAGGTGGTACCATTTACTACCAGCTCGGCACACTGTAGAGTGTCGTCATTGATGTTTCAGATATGGCTGTAAAAGGCCTTGTGGTTGTATCTAGCCTGAGAGGCATCTTCACCTCATAACTGGCTTTGTTGGATTTAATTAGTCCTCTTCATTTCATATTTGGTTTAATTAGTGAGCTCTTGTCACTATAAGAGTTTTTCTCTCTGATTTTGGCCATGAATTTTTTCCTTGTACACTTCAGCACAATATATAAAGTAAGTATTTAATGAGCTGCCTGCATGTAATGTCATGCAAGCAACAGTATAGTTTGGAAACCTGAAACTAATGAATTTTTCAGTAATTTTGTGTGGGGGCATCTGTCACATGCAATGATAAGCAGCAATTCTTTACAGCTCAACAGAAATTAATTAATCGATAAGGTGGTGTGGGTTGCCACAGAAAATTAACTAAACAATGTATAGACTTGCATGGGCTCTGTAAGAGTTCAGTATCATCTGGAAATGCAAAATTAATACATTTCTTAACTGACTGCATTGGCCAGCCATGGCCCTGTACAGCTCAAAAGCAGGAATCAATGAACCCGTAAAATAGTAATGCTGTACTGAAGTATAGTATAATATTAATTAATAAATGTAAAACTGTTGTACTTGTAGTCTACAAGTATTTTTCTAGTTTTTAAACTATGGCAGTAAAGTTCCCAAAAGTGACAACCCACATATCTCTGCTGGTAGTCACAGATGTTGGCACTGTCAGTCATTGAACCCAACCCAAACCTGCAAGGAAATACAAAAAGGATTATTTTTTTTAATTATTGATATATATATATATATATATATATATATATATATATATATATATATATATATATATATATATATATATATATATATACACACTCACACACACACACACACACACACACACACACACATATATATATATATATATATATATATATATATATATATATATATATATATATATATATATATATATATATATATTTCCAGCATGGACAAATCTATTTGGAAACAGTATATACTCCTGCATTCATAAAAAGTGGTTATGAAAAATAAAATACACAAGCAAGGTACTAAGCTGCTTTAATTAGACATATTTTATTGCTACAAAGCTTAGACCACCAGCCCATGTCTCTCAGTCTTTAGAGGAGTGAATGAAAGACAAAACCCTTAAAAATCATGAAAACTGGCTAAAATATTAGGCAATTAATAAGCATAAATTCTGGATACTCATGGATGAAGTAGTCAAATTGCAGAGACAAGCAGGTCACATGTAAAATTCACTTTTATATTATAGCATCGGGAGTGCCTTCTGCGTGGAGTCTGCATGTCCTCCCCGCGGTTGGGTGGGCATTCAAAAGACATGCGTAAATGGGCGTGCCTTCGTTGAAGGTTGAATGTCGAGCTGGCACCTCGGTGTTCGTGAAAATCTACTGCCAATCATTAGCGGGCCGGAGTTCCGCTGTGGTGTCCCCTAACCGGGAAAAGCCGAAAGACCAACAACAACATTATAGCATCTTCAGTGAAAATTTGCTACAATATATCAAGGGTACAGATAAAGATAATATTAGTAATTCTACATTAACACACTAAAAGAACATTCTTATATATTACAAAGAGTAAGTCATGGGTTCATAGGTGATTACTAGGCTAGTGGCACAAGATCCTTTACAAGCCTAGTCAATAATACCCAGAGTATGACAATATTATATCTTAATTCCCCAGATATGGGATGGGATAGAATCAGGGTAGTGGGTCTTTGGGTATTGGATCCCTGAGTCATTTTACAGGCTGCTTCTGTATAGAAGGGACATGGGCAGTACCCAGGGAGTGTATTTACTGTTTCTCATCTATTTATCCAAATTCTTTTTGAAGATAGTGAGGGATAGACTTTGTTTTACAAAGAAGCAAATCTTATTCCATAGATGAGGTAGCCTTTGGGATATGAATCTGTCTCAGCAGCAAGTTCTGTTACACTCACAAATAAGGTTCAAGCCCATGAAACCCATAACCCTTGTATATTTTTTCTAGTAAATATGTAACATGTTCATCAGGGCTGGATCAGACAATGCCTTATAGGTCAGGCATAAGTCACCCTCTCAATAAACAATATAAGACAGAGTAAAGGAATAGGGCCTTTATTCTGTCTGCATAAGACATGTGTCTTATGCTTCATATTTTTTAATGAGAAATCTCTGGGCCTGCTCCAGTTGGTGTAAATGCCTGGTTATGTACACACAGAAGGGAGCATTGTACTTGATTATGGGCCTGATGAGGACTGAGTGCAATGGCCCTATGACTTCCTATGATCTGGATGCCATGCCTTTACTTATAAGTTGAGCCACACAGAATTTCCTCACTACCGTAGCTACCTGGTGGTCAAAGTTTAGGTTACTATTTATTTGTGTTCCTAGGTCTGTTACCATTGGGTCTACTTTTAGGGGTGTGCTATCAACATTATAATTTGCAGGGATATCTGATTTACCAAAGGGTATGATTATGCAATTTTTAGCATTTAGTCTCAGACCATCAGTTGTTTGTCATTTTTAGGCCTGTTTGTAGGATGTCAACATTGTTTGGGAATTCACTGATTGCTCCCAGCTTGCAGTCATCAGCGAACTTGATAAACCAGAGAACCCCAGCAGTGGCCTTCACTTCAGAGAAGTATATACTAAACGGGAGGTATCCCAGCACTAAGCCTAGTAGGACACTGCTAGTAACAGGTTTCTTATCAGAAGTGGATTCACCTATCTGGATAACGTGTCCTGTCAGTGAACCAGTTTGCTATCCATCTGACGATGTAGGGGTTTATGCCTAACTCAGTAAGTTTATCTATGATCCCCGAGTGGAGAATTGTATGAAAGCCTTGGCCAGATGTAGATGCATGTGCACAAAGACTGAGCAGGCAAGACCTCCCTTTGACAAAGCCAAACTGGGACTGGTCCAGTGTCCGGAGATTTCCTATGCCATTATTGATCAGGTCCATTATAATTCTCTCCATGGCCTTGCAGATAAGATTGGCCAAGCTCATGGGTCTGTAGTTCCCTGGGTCAGTTGATAGGCCCTCCTTGTGCAGAGAAACGACTTTTGCAGTCCTCCATTCCTCTGGGCCAAAGCCCATCTGGAGGCTGTGGTTAAAGAGGGTTTTTAGTGGCCCTGATTGATTCTGTCTTAAGCTATTTAAGAAGCATCCTGAAATGTTGTTGGGACCCATGGAGGCTGTTTGTTTTGGCTTTAGTGAGTGCAGTAAGGACCTGTTCCCTCATAATGACCAGTAGGAGGATGGTTGTGGGTATTTCTTTGGATGTGGTAGGAGGTAATGGGGGAGAAGTTTGAATTGAACTTATCAGCCAGCGGGTTTACTATAGTTTCAGGATGTATGTGAGTGTTGCTATCAGTGTGGTAGTACAGTATTTATGTGTACAGCTCAGAGTGTCATCAGGGTTCAGAGGGACTTGAAAGTTTAATAAGCTGTCACTTAGTTTGAGGTGATTGGCCTTAGCAACGTTTTTAACAGATTTGGAGTTTGACGGGGGTTCTAGGTTAGTTTTAATACGTAAGGAGATACTTTTGTGGTCAGATCTTACCAGGGAAGAGTTAATGCATGGGAGGGGCCAATATCTCCCCATGTTCATGTGTGCCAAGTCTAGGATATTTGTACCTGTAATTGAAGAGCTAACTAGTTGCTCCAGGGTGTTTACATTGACAAAGTCCAAAAACCTCTGAGCAAGTGAATTATGGGTCATATAAGTCTCCCAGTTTATGAAGGGGTAGTTGAAGTCACCCATGAGTATGTTGTTAGGCTGAATGTTAAGGGATTCTAGTAGGTTTAGGTATAAGGTGTGGTTTTCCCGACTCATGTTAGGGGATCTGTAGCTAGCAAGGATATGATAGGAGGTTGCACTTGTAGTTAGGCATGAAGCAGCTCAAGCAAGTCATGTTGTTGGAACAGACTAACAGTGTACTTGTCCTTTATAAGCAATGGGACACCTTCTTCCTTTGTTTTGTCCTGAGCTGAGAGGGATCAAAATGTATGAAAGGCATTGTAGCCTTTGATAACTGGGGTGCTTTCCATGGTTCTGAACCATGTTTCCATGTCTACACATATGTCTGCATTCTTCAGGTGAGGAGTGCTTCCAGGGAGCGCACTTTTTTATTTAAACTTCTAGCACTGAGCAGCAGTAGTGAGTGTTTTTTGTTATGTTTGAGGGTTTAACAACTTGCCACAGCCTAAAAAGGCACTATGGAAATCTATAAAGCTTTTGCCAGTATCCAGTAGACAAGTGGTGATAAGTGCAAACCATTTCTGGCAAAGCATCGTGGTTTGTCGATCATGTCTCCCTTGGCTGAAAAATAATGGATCCCTTTGTTGGAACTAAGCCAATTGTTGAAGTCAATCATTTTTTGATGGTTCTGTGGCATCATCATTGGTGAAGGTAGGCTGCTACTCAAGGCTAGATTCATACCCACATGGGACACATATTCAGAGAGCTCTGTCATGTCTTTCTTCATATAATACAGTGAAGTATGTCTTAGGTCATTTACTCCCACATGGACTACAACTGTGTCATACTGGTACTCATGGTCAGAAGACCTAAGTCTTTAAATTTAAGTTCATAGTAGTAAAATAATGTCCAGGAATCCATCTCCTTTTGATGTTACTATGAACATGAATATAAAGTACTGACACATTTTTCCTTTAGAGAAAAAAATTAAAGAAAGAACTATCGTTATCTGGAGAAAATCAGTGTCCAAAGTAGTATACACATATAATGACATAGAATACCAAAAAATAATTATAACAATTGATATGTACTGGATTCTAGGTCTTGGGGATAAATATACTAAATTGTTGAGATAATACTGATTACTAACTTCAGTTCCATAAAAATCTACTGCCAATAATTAGCGGACCGGAGTTCCGCTATGGTGACCCCTTACCGGGAAAAGCCGAAAGACAAACAACAACAACAACAACTAACTTTAGTTTAACCTTTGAAGGGATTCCAAATGCATATTAAACAGTAACGATATTACTGCCAGTACTTAACTCAGAATTTTGGCATCTGCTCATGCTCTCAGAATCTATACAATTTATTAAATCTGAAATATATTAATGCATTTTCTAATAACTCTGATTATTTGCTGTTTATTCATTATTCTTATACATTTGGGAACCAGTATAGAACAGACAGAGGTTTGTGTATCCAAAGACTTAACTTCCAAAGTAGAAAAAGTTGAGGTTATTTTAAAACATTTGTCTGACCATAACATTATTGTTTTTGATTTATATATAACACAAAGGAAAACAACCATTATTAATAGAATCACATATATGACAACAGTTGAAGGAATATTTTATAGATTGTTTATTAAAAGAAAAATAAGGCTACATGAATCTTAACATATGGGGTAGTGAAATTATACTGTATTATTGGTTTAAGGTTAATGGTAGTATAAAGAATGTCTCTCTGTTGTTTGAAATAAAACTCAATTTCCAAAAAAATGAAATATGTAGGCATTATTATAACCAAAGATTTTAATGATTTTGCTACAGTCAACTAAAATTAATTATCAGAAAAATCCGTTAATTATAGAAAGCTGAGATGTGTGTATCTTTTGAAGAGAGTCTGGTGCTAATTAAAATAATTTTACTTCCAGACAGTTTACATATAATCCAAACTACGTCAGTGAACCCATATAGAGATCAAATAAAATAAATGAGTTATCTCTTTGTAAAATGTTTATGGTTTCAACACAAGATAGTTTTTAATCATTATATTTAATATCAGGATCAGGGAAGGAATGGCTCCATGAACATACAAACTTAATAAATATCATATGAACAAAAATAGTCCTTTTATAGTTTAACCTATCTTTCACATCAAAATGGGATAATGTGGGGAAATATACAAAACAGAAAATACATACTCAAACCTTTTAAATGACTGATAATATGATGTTGTATCTACTAATACTGTAATGATTCTAAACCTATAAAACTTATATATTAATAATATTCTGAATTTAAAATAATTTATAAATATTATCTGCCTGTCTGTCTGTCTATCTAGCTATCTACCTATTCTACTGTTAAAAATTCAGTTTTATTAACTTTCCAAGGTAGTGGTAGTAGTGTTAGCAGTTAGAAACAAAGCTATGGGCTGATAACCATTAAAATAGCAAAAGCCTGCAAATGACTGTAAATTGTTAATAGAAAGTGGCAGCTAAAGCATCTTTGATGTCGAAAAGGTCAACAAGGAAGAGAAAAAATGAAATAAAGGGAAGAACAACTGTGAAAACTCAGAAGGGTACAGAATGCAGAGTGGAGAAGAAATAGAAAAAGCAGATAGTAATTGCAGCTTTAGGAGAAAGTTCCTCAATCGTCCTAGACATAAAGCTCAACCAAGTACATCTGAGACATTTAAGATAAATTGCTCCCTGTTGAAATGCATAGAAACACATAACAGAAGGCTGCAAATAAACGAAAATGTTTTTAGCCAGGCATTCAGAATAGATAACTATTATGCAAACTGTTGAAAAGAAGATGAAATAAAATATAGTGGAACAGAAACTAAAATACATGTGAAAAGATGGCACAGAAACTGGCTTAACCTGATGATTGGTCACACTGAGACAAATTAAGAACAAATCACATGGAATAATTGCAGATTTTGGACAAAATGCCTCTGCACATGCACTGGACTTTCTATTGTTGATATTAAAATAGAACAGACATAGTTTGAGACTAAGAAATAGATAATACTTATATATTGATTAAACTGCAGACATACTAGCTAAAAAGAATAAATTATTGCTATTTTGTAGAAGAAAAAAAAAACAATCTTAGAAGTCTGAGAGAACAGTTTATGTGGACAATGACTTTTCACTCCAAACAGAAACTAACAAAAATGCTTTTCTTCCTTTTATAAGGCTCTGTAGTGAAATGAAATTTTGTTTAAGGTTATCGTGTCCTGAATTACTTTGAGTATTCTTCCCACTTGGATTAAAAACAAAGATCCTTGCCAGGTACTTAATGAACTGACAAAAAGGAAAGAATAATGGAAGTGAGAGAAAGTAGTGAAAGAAGACGTGACTAGTTCACTAATGCAGAACAAAGCAAATTATGGACACTTTTTTCCTAGAACATAATTTTCTGTTTTCCAACAGAAAATTGATGGATAAAACAAAGGAGATGAAACAGCATTCAAACAAGTGAGAAAGCCCACAAAAAATGCACAAGGAACATTGAGTGAGGATAGAACTTACAGTCTATGGTCATATGTCTACATGGGCAAGGATAATTGATATAATTAAATGTGAGCTGCAACATGAATGATATTTTAAAACCATTAGTCAGTAAGTACCAGAAAGAAAATAACTATTTCATTAATATAAATGTACAATATAAGTATTATATTTTGAGATCTACTTAAAAATGAAAATATAAAATTAACTGGGAGCATTATACTGTATGCGGTCTAGTGAAAGTTATAGCAATAACCCACGCCTGGGTGTGGGTAATGCGGGATTTACCCACGGTTGGCGTGGTTCGCCCGAGGGACCAAACAAAGACAACCGTGGGTAAATCCCGTATTACCCATACCCAGGCGTGGGTTATTGCTATTATACTATGACATTATTTAAGAAAAGAAATAATTACTTTTCTTAAATAATGGCATTGTATAATGCCTCTTTGCTGCCCTTCCGCAGCTGTCTGGTATCCGCGGCAGTTCTGATGTACTGCGCATGCCTACGCAGTACATCAGAGTTGTGGCCAAAAGCAACGGAAAAAGCAAGATCTCCATTGCTTTTTACTGTTTCGCTATGTTAAATGGGTTTAACATAGCAACGGAGATGTCCGCTGCTTATTTTAAAGCTGTCTCGCTCTGTCAAACCCGTATAACATACCGAGACACCGTTAAAAAAAGCAACGGAGAAAGGAAGATCTCCGTTGCTTTTTACACTGTCACTATGTTAAAGGAGTTTAACATAGCGAGACAGCTTTAAAAAGCAATGGAGATCTCTGCTGCTTTTTTTAAACCTGTCTCGCTATGTTAAACTCATTTAACATAGCGAGACAGTGTTTTTAAAAAGACTTATACTAATGGAAAAAGTCCAGGCGACCAGACTTTTTCCATTAGTATAAGTCGATTTACAACGTGCACGCTGGCCAATCAGCGTGCACGTTTTGGAATATTAATGGAGGGTCATGGTATAAAATGTTTGTTTTCATACTATAAACTGTGTTATTTTGCTATCAGTAAATGTTCTATGACAGTGTGGGAAGGAAAAGGAAATAAATAATTAAATGAGGAATGAAAAATGAAACAAATATATTATATGATGGAAAGAAGTAGGCAATAATATATAATGTTATCCTAGGTAATGTGTACTCCAGGGACAGGAATGAATAAAAAGTTAGACAGGTATGCTGACTGAAATAAGATATATAGCAATGATTTAATGTCTAGCAGTTTAGAGAAAGATTAACAGCTTCATAAATAAGACATTGAAACTGCTAACTATAGGCAGGTAAGCCAAATACATTAGGGATAGACTCCTTAAAAAACAGTGCACTGGAAACAATTATTGAAGACAGCAGGTGAAATGAATGGAATATATATGTGTGTGTGTTGTGTGTCTGTGTGTGTGTGTGTGTGTGTGTGTGTGTGTGTGTGTGTTGTGTGTCTGTGTGTGTGTGTGTGTGTGTGTATGTATGGGAAAGTATGTTTGGTATAACTAAAACATGATTTGCACTCTGAAATATATTTTAAAAACACTGAAATTAGTAAGTAACATTGAGAAAACAGCTATCTGATATTACATACTGTTTGATTAAAGTGTCACTATAGACTTGGAGGTTTTCAGCATTCAAACTGAACTCTTATGTTTATCCTTCTTTTGGAATGTAGTTTGCTGTTCTGCTGTAGTCAGATATTAGACTTAGAGCAGTAAACCTTACTTACTGACAAACTATGATTGATTATAAGAGAATGAAGCCAAATCAATGCTTTTTCTAGATAGTTAACACGTTTTAAAAAATAGTTACAGCATTTAAAATACCTTCGTCTTTTGGCTTTTTCCTGGTTAGGGGTTGCCACAGTGGATCACCTGTCCGCTCATGATTGGCAGTGGAGTTTTATGGTGTCAAGTTGCCAGCCCGGTGCCCACCCTTCCACAGAAGGCACACACACGCACTCACACCTAGGGCCAATTTAGAGTGTCCAATCCACCTACAACATGTCTTTGGGGTGTGGTAGGAAACCAGAGCACCTGGAGGAAACCCACATGACCACAGGGAGGACATGCAGACTCTGCACAGAAGGCACCCCAGCCGAGGATCAAACCAGAGAACCTCTTGCTGTGAGGTGGCAGCGCTAACTGCTGCACCACTGTGGCCACCCTAACAGCATTTAAAATACCTAATGAAAGTAAATGGAAAATGCCAGAAAATGTGCAACTCCAATAATAAATACAAATTTAGAGGGACAACTATACTCATTGAAAGATGGTAGAGAGTGATGCATGAATGTCCAATAATACAAGAATCGACTGACAACTTCAGAAATAAATTAAACTAAAGTAAAAGTTGCATTCTGAAACATACTTTGGAACCATTAAAATCAATAAGTACTGATATTGCATTTTTTACATTTTTTTGTCTGCAAGGAATTTTCAAGCAGCAGTCTGTTCTTCTAATTCTATAAAAATGTCTACTTTTCAACAGAAAAATTTAACTTTTTGGTACCAGATGATGTCTAACAATGAAGTGAAGTCAATTAATTCTCTCAATACTGAATCTGAATTTGATTCCTTTTTTGGTTAGATTTGCAAGAAGGAAGAAAGTTTATTCTAAGTAATACTGAATTAATGTCTTCAACAACAAAGAAAGTAATACCTTATTTAATACAATATTTATTTTTATCAGTTCAGAGTATTTCTCCAAATATTAACAAATTATCATATATATATATATATATATATATATATATATATATATATATATATAAGGCTATAACGTCTGACTTAGATGATTTCCCTGACAGTTATTGGAATTCTTTCTATTCCATTAATGGCCAACTTCCTGCAGATAAATATAAAATTAATATATTAAAATCATCAAGTTTAACTATGTCCTCACTCAAATGGAAAATATTTACATGGAAATATTTGAATAGATCTTTTATTACTCCTTTAATATTGAGTAAAATTGAAAAAAAATATATGTAAATTGCTGGAGATGTAATAAGCAATTGAATGCAGATTGGTCTCATATGTTCTTTGACTCTACTGAATTAAAAAAATTTGGGAAGATATAAATAATTTTACGCAGGCAATATTTACAGATAACTTTACTTTATCTAAATCTCTGATATTATTTATTACTCCAGTAGCAGCATGTATAAAACATCCAATTACCCTTTGATTTGGTTTATATTATAAATCACAATCCTCTCAATTATTACAAGAATTTAAAATCGACTTAATGAAATTTGTTGTTTAGAAAAACTGGCAAACAAGTATAGATGTTCTAGGAATACTTTTACTTATAGTAGATGGAACAAAGTTTAAGAATTGTTACAAAAATAATTTAATTTTACAGCAAATATTGTATATGTAAGAACTATTTCAGCTGATATTTAAGAGCTATGGTGAACAATTTTGTATATAGTTAAATTTTGTTAAATTCTGTATACAATCATTTTTTCACATAATTCAAAATGGTTCATTCTTTATATGCTGATTGTATTTTCATCAGCACTTCTAATAAAATTGTTTTTTTTTTAAAAAGAACATCTATCTGACAGTTCCATGACTCACTGATAATATCATGTAATTTTACCACTCTGGCTCATTTTACTACTGTCTACAAGGGGACAGTGCACCATTCTGACAGCTTATCTAGTTTGAGGTGGTAGTATGCAATGATAGGGCATAGTTACGTGTTACAACAATGTGCGAAGAGAACATTAAATGAATGTTACCTCTACCTGTTTACACTATATGTTCCAGCACTTATATAACATGCATTCTACAAGCACTTCAGGGACAGTTGTAGAAGTGCTAGAAAGGAAAGTTGTTTTAAAGCACATTGATTGACAATCTTCTGGGACCATTCAGAAGTTGAGCAGTGCCATTTACTCCCATTTGGAGAATTTTTGTGGCATTCTACCGTGACAGTTTACAGAGATGTCATGTTACAGATGAAGAAGAATATGTTTTCCCTGGCAGTAGCCTGTTGTACTCTGCCACTGTTCTAACCTGCATTATTTTTACTACTAATAGTCCTATCATCTCTTAGAAATGTATGCTGCTGCTTGTTGCTTGCATGGAGAGTTCTGGAATCATTCTGATCTATGTCAGTGCCACCAAAAACAAAGCCGTCTTCTCTCTGACATTTGTAGTTCTCTCTGTGGTGTTCTGAATCATTCTGGTTTGTGGCAGCAACGGGAAGGAGGAAACAGTACATCTGATGGCTGTGCTAATGTAACCTGTCAAGTAGAGCTCTGTCAGGATTATCATCTAAAACAATGTTACCACTGAAGCTGTGCTACTGCCTGTCATGTAAAACTCTCTCAGGATTCTAATCTGAAACAATGTTACCAGTAAAGCTGTGCTACTGCTTGTCAGGTGAAGCTCTCTGAGGATTCTAATCTGGAACAATGTTACCAGTGAAGCTGTGCTACTGCCTGTCATGTAGAGCTCTCTCCGGTTTCTAATCTAAACAATGTCATCGGTGAAGCTGTACCACTGCCTGTCATTTAGAACTCTCTCAGGATTCTAATCTGAAACAAAGTTACCACTGAAGCTATGCTACTGCCTGTCATGTAAAACTCTTTCAGGATTCTAATCTGAAACAATGTTACCAGTAAAGCTGTGCTACTGCCTGTCAGGTAAAGCTCTCTCAGGATTCTAATCTGGAACAATGTTACCAGTGAAGCTGTGCTACTGCCTGTCATGTAGAGCTCTCTCCGGTTTCTAATCTAAACAATGTCATCGGTGAAGCTGTACCACTGTCTGTCATTTAGAACTCTCTCAGGATCCTAATCTGAAACAATGTTACCACTGAAGCTGTGCTACTGCCTGTCATGTAAAACTCTTTCAGGATTCTAATCTGAAACAATGTTACCGGTGAAGCTGTGCTACTGCCTGTCATGTAGAGCTCTCTCCAGTTTCTAATCTAAACAATGTCATCGGTAAAGCTGTACCACTGCCTGTCATTTAGAACTCTCTCAGGATCCTAATCTGAAACAATGTTACCACTGAACCTGTGCTACTGCCTGTCATGTAAAACTTGTTCAGGATTCTAATCTGAAACAATGTTACCGATGAAGCTGTGCTACTGCCTGTCAGGTGAAGCTCTCTCAGGATTCTAATCTGAAACAATGTTACCAATGAAGCTGTGCTACTGCCTGTCATGTAGAGCTCTCTCCTATTTCTAATCTAAACAATGTCATTGGTGAAGCTGTACCACTGCCTGTCATTTAGAACTCTCTCAGAATCCGAATCTGAAACAATGTTACCAGTGAAGCTGTGCAGTTACTACCTGTCATGTGGAACTCGCTCAGGATTCTAATCTGAAACAATGCTACCAGTAAAGCTGTGCTGTTGCCTGTACAGCAATTGGTTTTTTGATGACAGACTACAATTCTTTGAGGTCACTGTGACCTGCAGCAGTGTTTTGGACATTTCTTTTTAGCATTTTTATAAACATCCCATGCAAGTGTTTTATCTACACAATGTCTTCCATGCTTCTCATGGAGCTAATGTTGGATGCCATTACAGTCTTAAGTAATTCTTATTCTCTTTCTGTCTCATTTCCTATTTAAAGCCTCAAAACAACTTTATACAATTCTAATTCTTCAGTTACATCCTTAGTTATAAATATGTAATGTTACTCTTGCTGCACAGAATAATGTATATATTTAGCATTAGATCTGCTTCTTTTAACAATCTACCCCTTGTCTGCTCAATTTTTATACCACTCATGACTCTATCTACTATCAGTCATTTAACTCACCAAATTCACAGGCTTTTGTTTGGTTTTACAAATCTAAGCTGTCCGGGACTGTGGGCTCTCATGAAGAGCAAATGGAAAAGAACTTGTCTCAGGTGTCAGTAAAATTCAAACGTATCTCTCATTTCTGCAATACCATGTCTGTCTCCATCTTGGAATTCAAAAAAAAGAAAAAGGGTACAGCTATGTCAGTAAGCAGAGAACTAATGAGGAATAACAAGGGTCACCACCATTCCAGGGGAACATCATTCTGCTGAAAGTTTGTAGAATGATAAGTAAAGAGCAGAAGGGTGCTGGGTGGTGGGACTACACATGGGAAGATTCAGGGGGCCTGTGACTGCCGGAGATAATAATGGGCTGTTTCCTTTATAAAAAAAAAACAAAAACTAGAACTGCTTATCTAGTGCCCAGCACTGTTCCCTGAAATAGCACCCCTCAACTGTGTTGCTCTGTTCCCAACCAGCACTCCCATTTTTTGTGCCCCTCAATTGTAACTTGAGGAACAAAAAAAGTCTTTTTTAAGTCTTTTCTGCTAACTTTTAAAAGCAACACTGACAGCAAATTCATTTCCATAACTACATTCGACAAATGCCTGTGTGGAAATAAATGCCTGCACTATACTACTGCTGATCACTCCTTAATACCATGCACCTAGGGCTGCTGTCCCCTTCGTCCCTCCCTAGCTATGCTTCTGGGGATTTCAGCCTTACAAGCCTCATCTGTGAAACCATGGAACCTATTATAACTGACCTCATAAACTGTGATTATAAAGAATTTTGTTAGACTTGACCCCAACAGTTTGGTTTTGTAAAGGATAGATGATTTTTATTTAATCTGGTAAATTTCTTCAAAAGGAGGCTATACATGGTGGCCATGCAGTGCAGCTGGCACAGCTTGACCTGGCCAAAGCCTTCAATGCCGTTTTCCCATACAAAAGCTAAATGCTTTAAAAATCAACCCATATGTGGTAGGATGGATAGCAAACTGGCTGAAAGAAAGAACCATCGCAGTGAAAGCTGTAAGCACCCTATATAAATTGTGAAACTGACCAGCACTCACTCAGGGCTCAGTACTGGGACCTCTCTTTTTTGGTATTTACTCCTCAAATCACCAAGCAGAGAACTAAGTCCTCTGGCTAACAAAGTATGAAGATGATTGCAAAGTGGGGGTCATTGTTAAGTCCCCCTATGACACCCAAACCCTCCAGAATAAACTCTCCCTCATAAATTCTTGGTCAACTATATAAATTGGCTCAAACTAAATGCTAAAAGTGTAGTATCATTTATTTTATTTATTTATTTATTTATCATTTGTTAACCGGGAAAGTCCGACTTGGAACAAAGAGCCAATTTTCAGCGGAGGCCAGGGGAGAAAGGCTCCTTTTTGGCAGACAACTCCCAACCCTCATCATTCTTTCTAGATAACACAGCTCTAAAAAGCAAATCTATTTAAGGACCTATGTAATTTGGCTGATAACTTCCTCTGTTTTGGCCACCATGTGACAATGGTTGTCAAGAAATTATTTTATTTAGCCTATCTTGTTGCAAAAAGAATGTCCTCAAGGTATGAAGTGGCGATCAGGCCTTTGTTATCAGCATTGGTCAGGCCAGTTGTTGAGTACAATGAACCCTTTGGGATGTATTTTAATAAACATGTCAAACAATTAAAAAGACCCTAAAGGTTCCTAACCAAACTGATTACAGGCCTAAAGTCCCTGATCTACCAAGAGAGAGGCTGGAAACTCTACCCCTTTGTTCAGCATTTTATATACTTTGAGGGGAGATCTCTGTCTCACTTATCATGCCATTAGAGACTCATTTGCCTTGGACCTCCCATTTCTCTGCAAGTCCAGTATCTCTACAGTACTAAAACCAGGGACCTAAATCTTCACCAACTAATATAAGACAGTAGAGGGACAGGTTTATAACCCAGTGCCTCGCAAACGTCTACAATAAACTTATCCTGCAAGTTAAGCAGGGTAACTCACTATCTTTCTTTAAACAAATGAAGTGACTGGATGGATATCCACAAATTTACTCTAAGATTGAATAATATGGCCCTCTTGGACAAAGTAGGTGTGGCCTGAGGGAGAGTTCATAGTTCATAGTTTAGTACTAAGCTAACTGCTCTTGCGAGCCATTTTAAGCCTGGCCAATTATCCCTTTTGAGACTCAAACGCTGCACCTTGTGTTTGTAAGGCAAACACCTTAGCCATTAAGCCACCCTCCCAACCCCAAAATTGGGGGTTATGGCAATGTAAGCATGGTCATGAGACTCTATGAATCTGTGAGTTTATTTGGCATTGTCGACTCCTAGTTCATTGAGTTTGAGTCATTTTGACTCATTGAAACTCCATGACTGGTTTAAAATGGGTCTTGTTGCGAAAACAAGTCCTGCTCTTCATTGCAAACAGCATGCCAGCTTTAGATGAATCATAAACATCACAAACCTGCAGAACCAAAAGGTAGTACCTCCTTAATACTGCACTATAGAACATGAACCCAAACATCTAGTGATAGAATAGAATAGATCCCATAGCCTCCTGATCATACCTCTCAAATGTCCAGGTTTTCACAGTGTCCAGATTTTTGCCTCATATGTTTGGAAGTTTGTGGTTTTCTAGCAAATCACTGAGGACTGAAATTCTGACTTCATATCCTTCAGAGAATGCAGGCATGCACAAACCCTGTTATTCTAACAACTTTCTAAGTTTATAAAAGCAATATTTATCATCTGTCCCTATTTTGGCACCTTTGTCCCCCCACTATTTTAGGCTTTGTACAGATTTCTTGTGCTGAGAGTTTGAGAGGTATGCTCCATATTTTGCCAACATCAGATGTAAGTGAACTACCTGCCATGACATTGACATTGTACCACATATTTCCAAGCTGTCAACAATTTATTACAACATAATAATGTTTGTTTTCTAAATAAGGATCGTCTAATTTGTGTTCTTATATATAGTTAGATGCTCAAGTATTTGGCTTTGACAAATACTTTTTTGTAGTATTGCATTCCTCTATCTAATCTTATTATGATAGGTGATGTTTGTAAGATGCCCACTTTTGCTAAAAACTCATATATAGGACTTACAGTATTTATGGCCAAATACAGTAGCAGATGGACTTAATCTTCCCACTGCGGATGGTGCTGAATGCATTTCCTAGTACAATATTTAGTTTGATGACACTGTAGTTACAGTAAAATTTTTAGAGATGAGAATAAATGTACATGCAGATTGATTTTAGGTTATTGTGAGAGATCTGAAAGGATAACTTGTATCATGTATGTATTACTTTAGCATCATAACTGTAATATTTACCTGCTTATTATTACACGTATTTGCTAGACTGTTGGAATACATACTGGGGGAGTTGCAAATATAAGGCAAGTGGCAATTCAGTTTCTAATTTTTAAATGGAAAAAGGTAACACAATCAGACTTAGAATACCAGCTACATCAGAACATTTATGCAGAACAGAAAGAATAAAAAAATATATAGGTCTATTCAAAAAAAAAAAAAACCTGCACATTTAAATGAATTGCCAGTGCTTATTTGAAAAGGAACTGTTAAAGTTATATTTAACTAGCTGTCAGATTCTTCACCACCTCTTCCTAAAGTTCTGCCATTAATATATTGCCTGCAATATGCATTAACTGGGAGCTTGTGACTATTAGCAGAATGGTTGCTGGGGTGTGGTTCTTTATGGGCACTCTCTGTTTGCTCTTAGAGTTTATTCATCTTATCACAACATGGTTTTGGGGTTAGGGAGACCAACGCCTAACGGCAGGCTGAACAGCCCTTAGTAGGCTAGTTCTAGCTATCAGAAAAATATGCTGTCAGTAAACCAAGTGATAGCAGTTAAAAATCTGTCCTTGTGTGTACTAAACAAGTGCAGAGTTGCACAACACTGTCAATATCTATTACTTGACTTTCAATTTCCATTACACTTACCTTAATGTAGGTTAAGGTATAGTTTCACTAATGTTCATTACAACAAATGCAGCAGTTAAACACAAAACACTGCATGATGGGTACACAGTATAAAAACACAGAGTTATAGAACAAGCGCTAGCTTCTATTATAGGCCACAAAGGCAGTTTGCATGCTTACAGCTTCATAACTGGAGACGTGTACTGAATATAAAGGAAAATAAAGCTAAAAATCACATCACTCATACATAGACCCAGGGATAAAGGTAAGCATCCAGTTATGTACCATCTCTGATTTAAAAGCAAACCTTGGGATTTGGGTTGGATATGGTTATTTTTTATTCTCTGAAACCCCATAAAACTACCTTAGAGATGGGTTTAGTCTGCCATGTCTGTTCTGAGAACTGATTGGATAGTTTTAGGGTAACTGAGGAATGTATTGCACAACAAAAGGAAAACAAATGTTTTCACAGACAGACATGTAATTTGTGTTTTGTGAATTAACATCTCAGCAGGCATGCATGAGTGTTTATAACACGGAACAAAAACAGTGGCTTTCTAAAGCAATCAGCTTTTCTGGATTTGCTGGAATCACATGGCTAGCTCATAGTTATTGCACATACTGACTGTGTACTCCAATCACTGAAACCTAAGTTAGGCCAGCTAAGTAGACAAAAATGGGGCATTACCTTAGGGACCGACTGTGAGTGGCTATACTGTGTAGCAGACTATAGATTTACATTCTATAGCTCTGCATCTAGCATCTGACTCAGAATAATTGCACCTACAGCTGGTATCATGGCACACATGCATGAACCCCTGAGTGTGACCCAATTCATTGAGGATTCACAAGTGATCTGGGCACTAGAACAACTGGCCAGAAAGGGTACGAGTGGCGTATAATGCTAGGTCACTCATCTTGGAGGGGAGGGAAGCTGCCGTAGAGGTGAAGAATATATTAAGGAAGACGAAGATATACTATGTATATGGTGCTGCCAAGAAACATTTTACGTTGTACCCAGGAATGAATGTGTTACCTCTCAAACCAATCAACTGTCAGCAAAGTTTGTATAATTTGGAAGAAAATGTCAGACAAACTTCCTTCTAGGAGAAGAGACAGAAGAGAAAGAAGAGAACTTTAAAGCTGAAGGCATTGTATTGGACAAAGGAAAAAATATATCCTCTGAGGAGTACATAGCAGCTATACACAAGAGGGCAACTAGACTGCCATATTTCATATTGAGAGTCATGAGGTCACAAGACCCAAAACTAGATCTATAGTGTACAATGGAACCCTAAGTAATGACATTAGAAGGATAAGAGAAAATTAAAATAGCACAGTAAGAAAATTACAGCCTAAGGAATCATTTTTATTTAGAAACCAAAGAATAGTGGATCAGTGTTAACTCTATGGAATAAGAAGGTGAGACATGATTTCAGCATGTAAACCATAAAGAGAGATAAAGATCTGTTTAAAGAACTTGGAGTAATAAGACATCTAAAGAGTGCATATCCCAGATAATTTCCCTAAGATTGCAAGTAGTACACTGCACAACAGTGAGATATTACTAATGCAATATATTTGTCTAGAACTCTACACCCTAATTCACTGTTATTTTCTACAGATATAAGCAAATGTACCATGGGTTGGCTCATTTGATAAGGCACACTATATAAACAAGGAAATAATTATGTATGCATTAATATACTAGTACAGCTTCATGCTGCAACATTAAGAAGGACTAAAACATAGGGCCAGATTCATGATGGCTTGCACGGAGTCTAAGAGTAGAGTAAGACTCCATGCAGCCATCATGATATGCAAATTACCTCAACTGCAGGTGAAAGACATGCAAATGAGGTAGATTTGAAATGTTTCCTGATGCAATATGAAAATAAAAATATTTTTTTCTAAAACCCAGAATACTAAAAATTAAAACCCACAAATGTGAATCTTATTTAAATTGTTAATGTACAATGCCAGTCTAAGAGATGTAACCAAGCATTAGTAGGCAATCCTATGTAAATGAGGGTTAAAATGAGCACAGTCAGTGGAGTGTAAACTCATTGGAGCAGAGTGGCATGTGTCAGCTGTCATTTACACATCATGGAAAGAGGTGTGTCAACAGGTAAGCTAGGGAAAGGCAAGAAATGGAAGGTATATGCTGTGGATAACACCAAAGTTTCTTGCTGAGCGTGCATGCATGTGTGTATGCACCTGTAAACCCGAGTAAGACAGAGTGTGCATGTGTAAGCGTGAGTGCATATGTTTAAGCCGGAGTAAGCATGTATAAGGCTGTTTAAAGAGTTGTAAGCGCGTTTGCACTGGTGTGCGTGCGTTTTAACCTGAATAAGCAAGTTTTAGTCCGTGTAAGCATGTGTGCGTGCGTGTTAGCTGCTGTGCGCGTGTTTGCGCTTGTGTGCGCGGTGCTCCCCCCTGAGGAAACAGAAAGGAAAAAGGAAGCACAACAAATAGTAGGAAGCTACCAGGGAGTACTAGCAGAGCTAGCAGGTGAAAACAATCAGAATCAGGCAATTACACAGGCAGTACACTAGCCCAGCCCAGCCTAGCACTTAAAACTCTGCAAACAACAGTCCATTATGTTTCTCACAACAGACATTGCAGCAAGCTAATAGAAGTGAAAACTGAAAAAGCTTTACCGAGACAAAGAAATGTTAGGGGCTGCCATTGCTGTTATAAGGCGACATATGCAACATGCTGAGGGTGATGACAATGGAAATGCTGCTGGACAACCCACAGTGAGGAGACGGAGAAGAGTGTACAGGCCCAGGGTAACCTACCAGGGGCTACATGAGCTGGAGATAGTGGAGCACTATAGAGTGGACAGAGACCTCCTGCAGCAAATTGTTGAGCTGTGCAGGCCACGCCTCATGCACAGAACCAACAGAGGGGAACCCGTCCCAGTGGAAACCAAGGTATGTGTTGGCCTAAGAATATTAGCAACAAGTACCTTCCAGAGACCAGCTGGTGATATGATGGGGATATCACAGGCATCAGCATCCAGGGTACTGCACCAGTTCCTGGATGCCATGTAGGCACATGTCTGTGATCATGTATATTTCCCCAATTCCAGTGAGGTATTGGCAAGCAATATGCGTCTCTTCCAGCAAATAGAGGAATACCCTGAGGTAGTGGGTGCAATAGACTGCACGCACATACGCATCAAAGTACCAGCTGGTGAGTTGGGTAGGGTCTACTTCAACCGCAAAGGCTTCCCCTCCATCAACTGCCAGGTCATGTGTGATGCCCAGGGCATAATACTGAATGTGTGTGCAGGCTGCCCTGGAAGCTACCATGATTCCCATATCTGGCATCTGATGCAGCTGTACCAGACATTTGCCAATGGGGACATCCCACATGGTCACCTAGTGGGGGATGCTGGCTATGCACTGGAGCCATGGCTGTTGACACCGATCAGAAATGCACACACACCTGAACAGGAACGCCATAATGAGGCACACGCACAAACACGTAATGTAATAGAGCGTGTGTTTGGGCTGCTCAAGTCACAGTTCCAGTGCCTGGACACATCTGGTGGAGCCTTGCAGTACTCACCAACTACATGTACCCAAATTGTTATTGCATGTGCTATGCTACATAATATGATCCTGTGAAAACAGCTGCAGCAGGACCAGCATAGGCCTTGGCCAAACAGCCCCCCACCATTGCCAAGGCCATCACTGGCAGAGCATGACTCGGAGGAGGAACAACCTGAGCCTGCCCCAGTAGGCAGAAGGAGGTGTGCCCAGTATGCTTTGGCCTTGGCATAGAGGCAACGCATAGCACATACACTGCCTCAGTAGGAACTCTGGAAATGATACCTCTCCTTGACTCGCACATATAGTAAAAGGGATGCCTAAGTTGACACTACCTGCTTTCAAACATGTACAGGGAGTGTAGTATGTGCATCCGACATAGACAGCCCTGCAACATCACCTAAGGCATGATTGCCATGTGTTAAGCAATATAAAGCAGTGCTAAACAGCATTTACCACCATGTAGTATATGCAAACAAAATCGCACACACCAACAATTACAACTCTGGACAATGTTGAGTAATACTGGGCAACATCCAGCAATGTTGGTGAATATTGAGAAATGTCGGACAAGCCTGGTCTAAGTAGGGCATAGCTGAACATAAGCCAGCATGCTCATATTTGCTTAACTGGTCCTTAAGCAGTCTGGTCTGCTCAGTATGAAAATATAAAGCAGTGATGGGCCTCGAACCCAGGATACTGTGCACTATAGTTAAAATACTGAACCACTAAACCATGACAGTATTGCAGTGGGCAGACTGGATGAAGGAATGTTGATAAGTCTATGCAAAATATCTCATGGAAACCCTGCTGGCGCAGCATAATCCCTGTTGAGTTATGACACAAAGGTGAGTCCTGCAGTAAGAACAGAACCTGACTTCCAACACACACAGTATAAATGTTAATATTGGTCATGTTCACACACATCAACAAATGTAGGGGACCTCAGATAGCAACATACTGAAAAGTCACACTGGGCATGCTCACACACTTGAATAAATGAGACAAATGTCAGGCAACAAAACACGGAAAGCCTGAACTGGGCATGCTCACACACTTAAGCCATGTCTGAGTACAGCAGTGGGCCACACATATCTGGCAGTTGCATGTGTTAACCCAGGAACCTGTCACTATCCAGCAATCCACCCTGTGCACACAGTTATACGACAACAGACACATCTATAATATAGTGGAACCCTGTCATAATCAAATATGTTCTGCAGATACCGAAGTTGTTCATAGAAACTGGTAAAGCAAAGACGATAAAGACCTGCAAACAGTATCAGCAATAAACATTGTGCATCCTGAACATTAGCATAGGTTCAGAGGTCGATACTAGGCTATCTGCCCTAGGGCATGTACAAACCTAGCCAGAGTGTGTTTGGCATTCGCAACCCTGTCAGATTACTACACTGTGTGTGTGAATAGTAGGTCACACAAGATAGCCCATGTACGTTTAGGCTAGTGTGTCTCTATCTAGCAGGGACACAGAAGATATCCCAGGGGTAAACATACGATCACCCATACAGTCGTCAAGATGTCTCCTGTAGGTGGTCAGTGGGTGGCTCTGCCTATGTGAAACTGGGATTACAATATGGATTGAGTAGAGCCTCTGGGATAAGAATCTGTCCCTCCAGCATGTCCTATTAACATCTATGCTGAGGTATATGTCCCTGGAGTGTGTAGCTCCAAGGGAGTTGGATATCCTGAGGTGGAGCATGTCCAGTAATTCTGGGTTGGGTATATCTGTAAACAACAGGCACACATCATATCCGAGTAGGTGGTAAGCGACTGAGTAGAGCTGGAGTTACTGCATCCGAACTGTGCAGGGCATCTGTGTGAGTCCCTAGATCTGCTTGGTGAGGAACTTCTGTGGCCAGTACAGTTGCTGCAGGTGTCGGGTAAGGTACACCCCAAATGTGGCATTGTAACCAAGCATGGTTGTGATGAGTATAGGGGCACAATGACCTCACTCGATCTAGATGTGAAACCATATGGGATAAGGTGGCCCACATAGAAGGTGTGTCCAACCACTTTGGCAATGTGAATGTCAAAGGTGACAGTGCGAACAAGTCATGTCCCCAAACCCTCCATTACATGTAATGGAGTACTACCTATGTGGTAATGTGTGGGCATGTTGTTATTCCCAAATGTTGAAGGGTTTTGCAAGGTTCAGGTAGGCTGTGTGGACAATGCCACCCTATGTTGATGGACCTGTTAACCGTTTAAAGAATACAAACAGGTTCAAGAGGCAAGATCTGCCCACAACAATGCTGAAATGTGTAGGACACAGTGTCTGTAGGTTCCCGATGTCTATGTGTATGAGTCCCGTGACAATACGCTCCATAGCTTTGCAGAACAGGCTAGTTAGGCTTATAGGGCAATATTGTCTGTGGTCCATTGTGGCACCAACTCTGTGGAGTGGGACCACTGTCGCTGTACGCCATTCCTTGGGTACATATCCTGTAGTAACTCCGATATTGAACAGTGATGTAATGTGAGGGTTACGTCTGTCATGAAGCTCGTGTAAGATACAGGCCGGGACACCATCTGGTCCCATTGATACTGTGATGTACACTTTGGAGAGGGCAGCACTCACCTGTTACTGTGTGATGTCAGGGAGGTTATACTCTATTGGGATGGATAGTTGCTCCTTAGGGGGGATGGGGGGGAGACATCTGCACTGAACCTGTTTGCCAGGATGTTGGCAATGCCAGTGGGTTCAGGGTACATTTAGTCAGTATGCAGTAACTCACAGCATATCAGTGAGTATCCACCCAGGTTCCTGACATAACTGAAGAAGGCCATGTGATAGTCCTACATGTCTGGTGCAATTGTCCGGTAGAAGCGGCCCATTAGAAAAGTTCATGAGTGATCGTAGCTGTCTGCTAGTACAGATCACAGATGCCTTCCCAGTCTGGGATTGTGCTCTATCATGTAGTAGCATCCTCCTGACGTTGTACAGCTTATTAATGGCTGGGGTCTACCAGACAGGTCCCCTGCCATTGGAGTAGTGAGTCCTGTTGTTATTTGGGATAGCACAATCCATGCAGTCCAGTAGGTGTCCATAGAATGTGTATGTAAAGGATTCAGCAGTGTGAGCCGTATTTGCCACTGTCTCAGGGTCTCTGAAGGATACCACCTTGCTTTGGTGAAGTGAGATGTTGGCTCATGAGAAGTTCACTAAGATTACCCAGGATGGGTGTGTGGAGGGTATATGTATGTCCAGTGAGATACATGTATGTTCTGACCTTACCAATGAGGGGTATATCGCTGGTGTGGAATATAGAGTCCCCATGTTGGTGATGATCAGGTCCAATATGTATTCCCCCTTGTGGCTGTGCTGACTGGTTGTGCCATAGCATATGAGTCTACAAATTGTAGCGACTGTTGGGTGAGGGTTTTGGGGCTTGAGTAGTATCCCCGGTCAATATTTGTGTATATGAAGTCACCCAATATAATGGTGTTTGTGGAGACCTTCATAGTCTCCATAGTTCCCATGAAAGCCGAGTGTGGTTCCTGAGTTTGGGAGGGTGGTCTGTAGCAGGCAACAAACTGAAAGGCAGTTTTGCACAATGGTAGTTGTATATGTATGGTCTGTGATGGCTTTGTGCAGTGCTACTAACCCGGAGGTGTGTGTATCTGTGATGTATATGGATACTCCCCCTAGTTGTGTTGTCTGTTCCAAGTCTTGTTGTCATAAAGCATGGTATGAAACATAACCTGGTAGTGCTGGTGTGCATAAGTGAGCCTGAACCAGGCATCTGTTAGTGCACATATATCACTATACTCCATACTGAGGAGAGTCCTGAGTGGCCGCAATATGAGGGTAACACATCTGGTGTTCAGCAGCATTGCCCTTAGTTTCATTTAACCTGTAATGTCTATGGAGGTGGGTTTGACATTTGAGGCCTGCTTAAAAAAGGCACTATGGTGGTAGCAAGAGCCTTAGCCAGCATTCGAAAGTCCAAGGGTGACAGGTGCAAGCTGTCCATAGTGAAGCTACATGGCATGTTGAGCATGTCACCACAGGCTGACAGACACTGTATCCCCTATGAATGAAACAAATTTGTTAGCCAACTGTTAAACGTGATATGTTTGTCTGTATACTGTGACATCATAATTGGTGGGTGTAAGATGCTAGACAAGGTCAGGGTCATACTGGCCTGGGCTACATGATCAGAGTGTTCCTCCATGTATCATGTCATGTGGTCCAGGGAGTAACGTCTGAGATTTTATGCACCAGCATGGACAATGATGGTGCCAGTCCTGTACTTGCTTTGGAGTGTCCTGACTTCCTGTGTTATATGGCAGATCCTGGTACCCGACAGACAACTCAAAGTGACTATTCCCTTGTTAGGGCTGTTGAGTGGTACGTCAGTGTGTCTGACAATAAGTTTCGCCTATTACAAGTGTATTAGGTGTGTTGTTTAACCCGAAGGGCAGTGACTGTGTGGCACACTCACATTGTGAACTATGTGATATGTGGGTATTATAGTGGGGTAGCAGTTGTGTGTGTGTCTGCTTTGGAGTTCTCTGTTGCTTAGGCAGAGTACATTTATAGCATCTGAGTATGTCTATGTGTGATAATGTGGTTTGAGTCCTGTCGCTAGAGGATATGTGAGACTGATATGTGGTGTGTGTGGTTACCTTCACCACCTGATAGACTGTGCCAGTCATGGGTCGAGAGTGTTCAGCACCCTGTATGTCTATATTGGTGCATCTCACACATATATCTGAGTTTGTCGGGAGGAGGAGAGGGTTGTCTGTGTACATGAGGCAGATGTGATATTGTGTCAATATCACAATATTCACCAGCTGGAATGGAGAGTACACACAAAACTGACCCCTGGACATGCCAGGATATTATGATGACATACTCTGTAGCCTGATCACAAAGGATCAGTAGGATGTTAAGTGTGTAAAAGAGTATAACAGGGATTAGTGCTCATGTTCGTTGGTGTTTTGTAAAGAGTAGCTGAGAAAGAGTCCAGACTGAATCATGACACCTCCTTCAGCTATGTCATAAATAGCAATGTACACCCATATATGTCCTGAGTCAGGGCCAACTCTACCTGACTGACAATGCCGACATCCTGACAGACAGGCCCATATGTACATACCCACCTCCCACTGACAGTAGTCCATATCATCATACCCGGAGATATCACATGTAGAATGGATGAGCAGCTACCCCCACTGCCAAAAGCATGGCAGCAAGTGGAATACATTGATTCCCAATATGTGTCATGCACAAACTACAGAACAAACAGAACCTGCACCTGAACAGTCAGCTGAGCCTCACCCCCTACACAGGATGTGGAACCGTTGAATGTGTCACAGCAACATATGGCACTCCCCACAAGTGTTGGTGCACAACACAGCATGGGAAGTCAAGTCCAGTATACCTATGAAATCTGATCTGCAAGGTCATGGAGTCCATCATGGTTGCAGTCATAAACAGAGCTATTGGAAGCTGACATACACACAACCCCACCAACTGTGGTATGTTCATGTGCGGATCATGGTTCCCAAACATGCTAGACTGTTTGCAAGGCAGCCACCCAGGACATACATCAATGAACACATCTACATATGTCTCATATAGACTTTGAATAGCCCTGTATCAACATCCCAGACACATGTAGTATCCACAAAACCAACAAGCTGTGCATAAATATGTGTTGACATATGACAGAATGTCAATGTGTCCACAGATAGATCACACAAGGTAAGAATTATGAGGTCTTGTTCAAGCTGTTGACACCTGCTGACCCACATGGACCATTCCTGGAATGGCATAAAACAAAGTGTACACACATCACCATGTCCAGTCTGATGATGTCACCATCCTATAAATACAGAAGGAGAAGGGAAATCAACCAATAAAGCAAATAGCCCGCCATGTTAATGCGCCTCTCTCTAGTATCATAACATAGTTAGGTAGGGGGTTGAATCCTGCAAACACTGACAGTGAGTGTGTGGTGTATGTGTGTAGTTTCCTTTGAGAGGGGCTCCCTTTTTGGAGACTGGGAAAACCCACTAAAAGAGGTACATTCCTCTTTGGAAAGTCTGATGATGTCACCATCCTACAAATACAGCAGGAGATGAGAAACCAGCCAGTAAAACAAATAGCGCGCCATGTTAATGCATTGCTCTCTAGAATCATAACATAGTTAGGTAGGGGGTTGAATCCTGCAAACAGTGACAGTGAGTGTGTGTGTGTGTGTGTGTGTGTGTGTGTGTGTGTGTGGGGGGGGGGGGGGGGGTATGTGTGCAATTGTCTTTGAAAAGAGTGACCTTTTTGGAGACTGGGAAAACACACTAAAAGAGGTACATTCCTCTTTGGAAAGACTGATGATGTCACCATCCTACAAATACAGCCGGAGAAAGGAAATCACCCAATAAAGCAAATAGTGATAATGGATATGGACAAGTATATATCTAGTATGTTAAATATGCTAAATGATAAACAATACTATATTCTTATTAAAAATCACCAAGTGAATGAAATTATAAATAATGTTACAACTGAAATTTCCTATTTATATCATAGTGGAAAGATAGCACTTAAATACATGTCTCATTACATGTATATGCAATATATTGCTGTTATTTATTTGTATTGCACATAGCTTATATAGTTGTATATTAACGATCGTTTACACACATATGCATATGTTTTATTACATATGCATACTACATATATTAATTTTATTTTATGCTATACATATGATATAGAATCTACACATCTTGTACGTATGCTATATCTATCCTATATGGGCTACATTTATAGACAAATATACATTCCTTAGTTTTAACAACTTATCTGTTTCTTACTCATAGTAAGTTACTTAATATATATATAATTATGGAATATATGGCATGACTAAGTAATAATATTTCAATATTATATATCTAATTGATAAATATTTTATTGATATCTATCTTGGTATTTATATTATTATAAGTTTAGTTGATATATATTTTATTGATATTAATTTATACTAGTAAGTAGTGTCTATATATGATACATTAAATAATTAATAATATATTATGATTTTAACTTTATAATATTTATTTTAATTTTCAATTCTATTTTTATTTTATCAGTCATTAGTAATACTTAAATAAAACAATCTAGATTAATTTGGGTTAGATGTATTTAGTAATACATGAAATATATAATTGATATGTCTAATTATTTTAATACTGGACATAGTGAATTTTTAGCTCTAATAATTGTACTTATGTACTAAGATGACAGCAACATATATGCAATGTATGCTACATGGGATTTTTTATATCATTAACCCGTATCACTGTTTTGTTTTAACATTGTTTTGTCTATTGCGTATGTTAATAGAGAGAAGATTTTGGAGATTTATATATCCAATGAAAATTGTAATAGGACGTATGTCCTATTTTATAATAGTTTAATATTTTAGTCATGCGTTTGTTATATATATTTAGTTAATCATTAGTCATTGGACTTACAGTTTATAGCGAAATGTCAGACTGCCTTAAATTCGATATTGTTATTTTTAGCTTTAGCAAACTGTATTTGAGTATAAATATGACGATCAAATATTTATACACGCGATTAAGCTTATAAAGTGAAGTTTTACATTATTATCCCTTATAACTGTTTTATTTTAAGGTTGCTCTGTATACAATGTATGTAACGACTCATATATGCAATGAAAGTTGCTAAGTAATGCTACAATTTATAATAGCTCAGTTCTGCGCTTTTATATTTAGCTTGTAACATGTAGTTTACAGTGAAAATATTCTATTATTAGTTATCTGCCATAGTAGTATATATTTTTATTTTATTTTAAGAAATCGATATATTAAATAATAGACATATAAGAACATTTTAAGTGGTGCTGGAGTTAGATGCAGAATTTAGTGTAACACATTTGAATTATTCGTGTTCTAACAAACTGACATATTAAATAAGTATGCAAGAATATTTTAAGTGGTGTATGTGTTAGATGAAGAATCTAGCGCAACATATTTACACTATTATAAATGTAAAGTTTTTTAGTTAGATTTATGTCTTTAAAAGATAGCGGAGTTCTATATTACATTTTGGTCTTATGTCAATACGATTTTCTTGCATGATTACTTATTTAGTAATTTTAATTATTTTGATGTCTATATATTTTTAAATGCAAAAGTATTGTATTAATTGATTTTAAGGAAGTGATGTCACGTCTTGGTACTATAAAGTCAGCACTTAGAAATTGTTATTTTATTGGCCTGATGAAGCCTACGGGTGAAAACGCTTGCCAGACTGCATATTTCAATAAATTATAACTCTAGTTTATTTAATGCTCCGGTGAGTTTATGTCGTTTTCCATATTGTGACTTATATGGATATGTAAGGAGATACATACGAACCTTGAATGAGAGGAAATAGCTTGGATATATCTACGGTGAAGTGAATAACTGCCGACATTGCTGAGATTTTGAATTCGTACTTTTGGCGCCATTTTCAAGGTTTGATAGTGTGTGTCACTAACTGTTCGTTTTGCCACTCTCCCTACATTAACTTTTTTGAAAACTTATTATATTATATTAAGGGGAGAGTATTTTACTAAGCGGCCAATATTTTCTTTTTTCTAATAGTTAGGTAGGGGTTTGAATCCTGCAAATGCTGACTGTGTGTGTGTGTCACTGTTGGTCAATACGATGTGGGTTTTGCTTTTACTTTGGTATGACATATGATTACAACAGTAAGTGCATTGCACACATCAGGTATCTGCGTGGCAAATATATATGTGTACATGTCCCCTCAATCAGTACATAGGTGTGAAGCCTGCATACTACATGAAAACATTTGTTTCCATTGACAGGTTGTGCCGCTGCTTCTCAGATTGTAGGTTACATATGTATGTATGTAACAAGGCCGTCCACTGTCGTGTTCTGTGGCCAAGGTCATCTGTGCCACACACACCCATGACAGTTAATTAAGAGTAGTGTGAGTGAGGGTATATGCCTGGGGTATATGTCAGACATGTTCATACACAACAATGACTGCCAATAATGGACAGTCTTTATAAGTGTACAACTGCCTTGTGGATATGCATTCAGGCCTCTAATGTCTTATGTGATACACCTTGGGACTCCTCAATACCTATAGATATGTGGATACCAAAGGACACATGACATACTGATGGGATAGTATGTATAGTACATGAGGATGACTATGCCATAGTCGGCTTACTGCTATACAGCATGTATCAGACTACAGGTATCTGTCTGTATGATACCCTTGTGTAGGATATGCGTCCCATCCAGGGAATTCATTGTAGGCCAATGCATGCATTTCCAGATTTGGATGGACACATCCCTAGTGTGTTTGCATGCACCTAAGGGGGCTATATGACAAACAGGTGTGGTCACAGGAATGGGTGGTGGTCATTACCACTGGTTAGTGTTATAGTGTAGCACTGGAAGGATCCAACTGCTACTGAGTTCCCCACGACAGTGTGCCATTTGTCAGGACATCATCCAATGATTGCTTATAGTCATGCTGTTGAGGTTGTGTATACTACCAGACCGCAAATCATTGACAGATATTAACGGTATCACTCACAGCATAGTGTCAACCCATGTCATACACACATGTCTACCCATGTTAGTACATAACTGTAGTAGAATGCATACTGGCCATTGAAGGATACTATGAGATGTTAACAATGTGTACGACAGGGTATGCCACACGTCCCATGTGTCCACTATGCACGCACATGCAGACAGTGTGCACCCACCATGTTCACAGATGTACACTTGCTAATCTGTATTGCATACATCACACACGTACTGTCCACTCACTAACACATGCTGGCAACACATTACACTTCAGCCAAGTGGCACATGGGTGGACAATACATACTCAGACCTAACAGTGGTGTAAACAATGCTACATTGACAATCAGAGCTTTGATGCATAATGTCTTCTCAGATATACCTACAAGGATGTCGTTACACTTTCTTGTTGACAACTTGCTAATATTGCTACACTGCTATAGTGTCACCCTGTGCATCAGCACCATGTTAGCCTGTTCCTCCGTTAATGTTGCAGATGACAGGAGGCGACACAGGTATTATCATTTGCACAGGGCGTTTTGTTGTTTGCCAGAGCCTGATATTGACCCATCCAATCGACATGTCTGTGTGTGTGTGTGTGTGTGTGTGTGTGTGTGTGTGTGTGTGTGCGCGAGGGACAACAGTACAGCATGGGCCAATGTTGATGTAATGTGTGTGTGTATGTGTGAGCCCTAGTTGTTTGGTTAATGTGTGTGTGTCTGCATGCACACAGCTCCACCATGTGGCTGCCATATATGATAGTTTGTGGGACAGCCACAGACTGTATCTGCTAGGCTGTACAGATCACTGTCTCTGGCCACGGACACAGTACCTGTGCCTGGCAGCGGTGCTATGGACAGTATCGGGTACCAACCCTGACTGGGTACTGTCATCAGAGGCAGAGGTATGACGACTGCACCCATGTCCCTGCTGGGACTGGCCAGAGCCACATGCACGTGGTCTACTGGGACGGTCAATGGGCTGGCCAGCCCCATCATTGCTGGGGCTGGTACTGCCACTACAGGAGCGGCTGTGAACTGTGGGCCAATAGCGACCACTGCCAGCTGTTGCTGGCATGTGTCAGCGTCGACGTCGCAACCGCCCGGCATGGTCCTGGCTCATGGAAGACATATTGTGGAGGGCATCTAATGTCTTCCCCCAACGTCTATCAATGACCTCGGTGTAAGTCTGGATGGCACCGGCAAGGTCAGGGATGTTGTCATTGATAGCGGTGTAATGTGCCCTCTGCGCCCTAAGTCCCTGCCTGGTGTACTGTTCCATATGTGCCTGAGCCTGTATTACAGCCCAGAACATACTGGACATCATAAGACCTGTGAGGGCACGCCTGCCAGGGGCAGTATGACCAGCGGTGCTCCCCCGAGAACCCCTGGACCTCCGCCTATGTGGTACCATTCCAGGAATATGGCTATGGCTGCTGTGAAGGGATGCAAGTGCCATGGGTACCACACTCTCCTGGTCAATGCCAACTGTATGCTGTCCCTTGCTTATGGCCATTGGTGGTGAGGGATGTATTGACAGTATGAGTGTGCGCATAGATGGGGTTGAATGCGGTGTACTGTCGATTGGTGGACCAATGACAGACCCTGTCAAACCTTCCTGTGCCGAAATACATGTCTCATCATCACCACTATTCGTGGCAGATATATACATATCTATACATATCTATCCATATATATCCATAGCTATACATATCCATTACATATCCATACATATCCATACATATCTATATATATCTATATATATCCATATATATCTATATATATCTATATATATCGATATATATATATATATATATATATATATATATATATATATATATATATATATATATATTTATCCATATATATACCCATATATAACTATATATATCCATATATATATATATATATATATATATATATATATCTTTATATGTATATATGTATATATATATATATATATATATATATATATATATATATATATATATATATATATATATATATACATATATACATCCATTGCTATATATATAGCTGCATATATATATATATATATATAGGCACATATACTGCCCACCTTTCATGGTGGGGATATCAATTATGCAACAGTTGTGAGACATACGGTTATGTAATACTATTATACAATGTTGTGCAGAATGCATTCTGCTGTCCTCAGGCCATATAGCTGTAGCAGGCTTCACTGCCTGTAGCTCAGTCCCACAGCGTTTAATCACCACATGACATATACCGGCACTGTTTGCTGTCTGCAATGCCACACACTACAACCTACATACATATGTGCACATAGCAGCCTTCAACAACATACATATGTTCAGCCTTCACTAACAGTTGCAGTATGTCCCTTGCCCTATGCAAATGTGCATGTACATATAGATACGGACTGCTGCCACATATAGATGATTCACAGTATGTAGGGTACCCTTCAGACACATCTTTCGGATGTCAGCAAATACATATCTGTTATATACCTTACCTTTGTATTCCTCACCTCCGTCTGTTGTAGGTGTATTTTTTTTTTTTGGTTTCCGCTGTGTGTTGCTGTTTATTTTCAGTGCCTGTCTCCTACTGCCTGTTTGTATCCATCTGTCGGTCTGTCTGTCTCTGTCTGTCTCTCTCGCTCATGCTATCTCTCTCTCCCAGTTGGTGCAATGATATTATTGCATGTGTGGACAGAAGATACAGGCTGCTTTTCTAGGTATCTGCACATGTGCATGTGATGGCCTCTGCACCAATTGGTGCCCACCATTTAGTAATTGCATGCAGCCTACTGTGTGGTAATTGCAGTTCTCACTGTGATTTCAGGACACTGCTATAAAATGATAGGTTGGGTAGGCATAGTCCTTTCAGTTTTGCAAGGTGGGGACCATGCTTGTTTGCTTTGGACACTGTTGTCTCAGTCAGAAGGTTGGTATATGTTTCATATCTGAAGCTGGGTTGTAGCCAGTGAAATGCATGTTGTACTGAAACCTGACTGTTGCTTCATCCAGTACACTCTTCTCAGTGTGTAGGTTTACTCACACCTCCTAATGCTAACACTGGATACATGGGAGTATGTACTTTCTTTTCGAATTAGAGAATTAACTGGCATACAACAGTAGTTATTGCAATGTATTCCTATGGCTTTCCTATTTAACCTTTACATTCACTCATTGTAATGCATGTTATATTTCTTTCAGCACCAAGTTATTATATATCGGCTGTGGCTTTGTGGTACGTCATGCAGACTGGTGAGTCCAAGGTGTGGGGCTTGAGACTGACAAGGGTATTTTATTTTGCTGCTGAGCAGTACAAGGGCCCTGTCATACAGAGTGACTAAGGCACTTTTAAGCAGTTGTAAGCAGGTTTGCGCGACGCTTAGCGATGCTAAGCTAAGCCTAGCTTAGTTTATTTTATTTTAGCAATACTAAGCTAAGCTTGGCTTAGCTTATCATATCTTAGCAATTCTAAGCTAAGCACACACATGCGCACACTGGTGCAAACCCGCTTACTACTGTTTACAAGTGCTCACTCCCGCTAACCCCTGTGCTCATTTCTTTGACAGAAAAGTAAATGGGGAGATAGGAATGTGGTGATAAAGGGTGCACAAAGAGGGGAAGACAGTAGGGAAACCAGCTCGGGATGTACAGGATGGGTGTGGAGAAGGTCCATAGCTGCCCATTTCTTTACCAGCAACAGCTGTGCATATGCAATACATTAGGAGGGATATTTGAAACCTTCCACCCCTGAGAGAGGGGTGAGAACATCTAAGTATGTTGTACCACCAATTATGACTATCCGGCACATGCACTGTTTGTGAACTGCTATACTGTCATTAGTACGTTACTCACTTCTGAACAGTTTGTGGTTTGTTTGTGTTGACATTAGCACAGTCTGCTCAGGACAACTGGACATATTTCACTATTGTGTATGCCTACCTACACCCTTGGTTGTGCCTGACTACACAGGTATATAGTACCTTTGGGAAGGGGTGCAGAACTGCAGAGTGTATTATTTATTATCGTGTGATGTTTATCTTGCTGAACATGCAGAGTTGCTGTGTACCTGTAAGTCTATAAAGGCTAGTACTCTATCTGAGTAGCTCCCACTTGTGGACATATCCAGATGGTAGACAGAGGTTAGCCTAGTATTCATTGACTGTGCACCACACCAGTGTTTTCAGCACCTGAACAATGGCATTGTCACAGGTGGTTGCTAGCAGTACATGGCTACATCCTTTGATATTTCTGTGTTGTACTCCTACATAAGGACATGCGTGTGGAATTCATTCTACAGCTATTTGCAGAGTGTGTAACAGCAGACAGGCTGATATGCCTGTGTGTTTCTGACTCTTCCAGGCCTCAGATACTCTCAGGTATATATATTTGAACAGCCTCAGGGAAAGGTACATATCAGTGGGATACACCTGTGACATATTTCAGATATTTTGCAGTTGCGACTTTGGGGGATTTTGAGCATATGTATTACTACACCTTTTCTGATGTGCAAACAGTGTCTACTCTCACTTATTGACATTTATCATTAAGTGGGATTCTCCACCTTTCTGCCTACTGTTACTACATTTCACAGGGAGTCTGAGGGGCACAGCTAACATTTGTTTGCAAATCAGGGACATCCCTGTATACCAGTTACAGTTGGGAGGTCTGGCCTCTGACCTATTCAAATATGTCAGTGTTTATCATGCTCTGATACTGTGTGGGGTTTGTAAGGTGCTACTGTAACATTATTCCCTACTAGCATGGCTGGTTCTCTTTTCACAGTCATGTCATGCAATTCCACAACACTTGCTGGTTAAGGGCCACAGAACATTTGTGTTATGCCATTCCTATTCTCCCTTTACATTCACTCATTGTAATGCATAATATATTTCTTTCAGCACCAAGTTATTGTATATCTGCTGTGGTGTAGTGGTACTTCATGCAGACTGGTGAGCCCAAGGTATGGGGTTCGAGACTGACAGGTGTATTTTATTTTGCTGCTGAGCAATACAAGGGCCCTGTCATACAGAGTGACTAAGGCACTTTTAAGCAGTTGTAAGCGGGTTTGCGCAGGTTTGTGTGACGCTTAGCTATGCTTAGCTAAGCGCACACAAGCTCACACTCATGCACCCCCGCTAACTACTGCTTAAAAGTGCTTACTCCCGCTAACCCCCGCGCTAATTTCTTTGAAAGAAAAGAAAATGAGGAGATAGGAAAGTGGTGAAAAAGGGGGCACAAAGAGGGAAAGACAGTAGGGAAACCAGCTGGGGTGTGCAGGAAGGGTATAGGGAAGGCCCATAGCTGCCCATTTCTTTACCAGCAACAGCTGTGCATATGTTCATAATTTGGTCTGAAATTTGCAACCTTCCACCCCTGAGAGAGGGGTGAGGACAACAGAGTATGTTGTACTGCCAATTATAATTATCAGTTTACATGTCCGGCGGACATGTGTGCAAAATGGGCAGCTATGTATGGGGCGTAATTTCTTTTGTGGGAACAAATTGCCCTTTTTTTTTTAGTTTTTTTTTCAGGTTAGAGTGGAATGTGAGGTAGGGGATGTAGGTATATTTGGGGAGGTAGGTTGGGGAGGTAAACAGACAAGACAAACAAGATGCATACGGGGTGGAATTTGACACATGGGGTGGGTGAACACAATTGACGGGGAAGGTTGTTTGGAAATCGCAAGCCCATGAGCCCACAGATGGTAACAGTGGAACTGAGATCCCCACTCATGGGCCATCACCACTGCACCTTCACAGCCCCGAGGGTGGCTGTGCTGGGGGCTGAGTAGGATGGGCAGGCTCACCCGAGAGACGCGCCACTCTCGCCTCAAGCTGGCGTAGGGGATCAGCGACTGAACGCTGGATATCCCTATGCACCACAGCCCAGACCATTCGAAGGGTGACAGGTGGCCCTTTTCCACCCACGCTTACATGGGGGGACGAGCCCCATCCCCTGCAGTGCTTCCACCTGAAGGTGGCACAGGACCAATGGAGGAGGGGAGCCTGGGCTGGGCACCGGAGCTGCTGGTGCCAGGTGCACTCGCCAGCTGTGGAGGGACAGGTGGGTCCGCTGGGACCGGTCTTCCCATACGTTCTGTGATTAGGTGTGTTTAATTACAACATAAACAACAGCATTCCAGATTAGTTGTAACAGCATGCAGTAATATTCCCATTAACCCAACACATCAAGGTTCCAACAGTTGAACAGCAAGCATAACACATGCATATATTGAACGACAGTGGATATTCCAACAGCATGCAGGGATGTTTGGTAGCAACAGGCCACCATGAACATGGTGTTTGAACAGGGCACATGCATCAACATCAATGCAAATATTTATAAAACAATAGGACATATGTCCCAACAAATATTTAAGATTACACATACCCATTGAGGTGTGGAATTGCATGGTTTATGCACAAACAGTAGGGTGTAGAAAAAACCTCAGTTAACATCTTATAAACACTTTTACTCTACACTACATTCCTAGTGACTGCAGGTGTATATTCCCTACATGTATTATTACACTTGCCACCATGCATTAGGTTGTATAGTGAGTCTGGCTAGTTCAATATATACTTGACCTATATCTGACATACTAACTGTCCAAGATGCAGATGTTACTGCTGCATATTTCATGGTTGCATTTATATTTCTTTATCTACATATCTGGATGTTTTCACATGACATTTTCACTTCAGTTTGTACAGAACCCTGCATTTATTGAAGCACACTCACATTTCTGGGGAACATATTAGCATGCTACTCATGTGCCAGATTTACTTATGCATGCCAGCCAGTAACTGACTGTTGAGGACTGTATATATGCTTCACAGCTACTAGCACTTCCATCACCCACTTTAGATGAGACTGCAGAACTCTGGGTTGCCAGCACTTTCTAACACAGTACTATTTGTATAATGCAAGGGTACAACAACATTTCAAACTAAGTGACACACACACACACACACACACACACACACACACACACACACACACACACACACACACACACACACACACACTGGGTTTTAAACCTTTATTACTGACATTACACACACTTTTCCACAGGCTCACTCCTTTATTTGTTATAACAGTGCATATAGCAGACATATTCAAGACATATTATACCTTTATTAATGGGTTAGAATACACTTTTTCAGGCTCAGTCACTTATTTTATATGACAGTACCTGCAGAGATTTTATTCCAGACATATATTACCTTTCTTAATGGGTTACTACGCTCTTTTTCTAGCTCTATGAATTGTCATATAACAGTACATGCAGAGGGCTTATTCAGGCCATTTTATGGCTGTATTATTGTACTACAACACTTTATTTCATGCTCTCTCCCCTATTTTATATAATAAAACATGCAAAATAATCTCTAACCTGCCTGGTGGCGCAGCCTTTGCAGCCTATCAGCATAGGCTTGCTGATTCACAGCACGGTTACCTGCAGCTGTGAAGTAAATGAAGGGATATTGAGACATACCTATCCATTATACATACTCAATTATCAATTCTTACATACTGCATTCCATGGCTACATACTCAGTCGTGGGGCATCCTGCATCCCACAGGCCTCCTGGATCCATTGGTTCAAGCGGTCCTGCTTCCATCTCTTCAGGTCTGCATGGTGGTGACGGACCTGCTCACCGTTGCGGGGAATGCCTGTGACACTGGTGAGATCATGAGCTAACCAGTTCCAAGCCTCAGCCTTGTATTCCATCCTTGGAACTTGCCCTGCAGGAGTCTGGACTCATGACGGTGGACAAGGAGCCAAACCATGTATTTCGACTCCTCGATGCCCCAACGCTGCGCTCGGAAGCGTGAACCCTCTCCTGCACCTGCCATTCTGACTGCAAATGTGAGCTACAATCAGTTATGGTGAGTATTCCTGCCTATCGGGCTTAAATATGCCGCATTTCCCACACTTTTTTGTGATTGGCCATTTTTAAGAATTCTAAGCTGACTGCAGACCTGCTTAGTAATGGTTAATCTACCATTTCTAAGTATATGTATGCTAATAGTGGCTGCTTCTCCTAAGCTGTCATGGCTTAGTGGTTCTGTACTTTGATTATGATGCACAGGTTACTGGGTTCGAACCTTGTCATTCTTGTATTTTAATACTGTCTAGACAGGCTAGGGGGTGTGGCTGCGTTTAAGCAACTTAGCTCTACGTTGCTCCCCGGTGCCCTACGGTGCCCTGGTTGGCGCGGCGCACGCGTCCATGCAAACACATTGCGCTGGGTAAAGTGCTTTTAAACTTTGGGGAACTCTATTGCACTGGGTAAAGTGCTATTAAACTATGGGCACCTCTGTTAAGCTGGGTAAAGCGCTATTAAACTATAGGCACCTCTGTTTAGCTGGGTAAAGCGCTGCTTAACGGCAGGCTATTATATATCTGGATCCTTTAAAAATATATATTTTGTTCACTGATACATTGGCCATTTCACTGCTTTTAATAATATTTTAATCATATATGTCTGGTATTATTTCAAATACTGATTTTAAACATAAATAAGAAGGGGAGTGGTGGGACTCGAACCGTGAATGCTTCCACTTTGTACATGCGGTCTACCATTACACTATTGCAATTTGGTGTGATTTGCATAAACATTCTTTCTTATTCTCTTCCATGTCGGAATTGCTAACTATAGCTAAGCAATGGGCACACCCGCGCACACACGCGCAAATACGGGCAGCTATATCGTGGATTTAAAAAAAATAAATAAATATTTTACTTTTTATAACTGTGGTGGGGGTTTACAGTGTCAGGGAGTGTGGTGTTGGGTGCAAGTACATTTGGGCGAACTCGCTCTTGTGTGTTGACATTTTGCTTTTACTACACTTGCAGGGGCATGGACTTTTAGACTGCTCGGCAGTCGGACAAGCCCCCTGCTTTTATACTCGGTCCGTGTAAGAGTTACGGTTGAGTCAGCGTGCTCTCATGAATATTCATGGCACGCTGACATCATACCGTTCAACTGCAGCCTCCGAGTAAGACTTATTAAGTCTTACACGGAGGTTTCGTGAATCCGGGGGATAATGTTTACATTTCTAGAAATGAAAGACTGGGTGTTATTCATTGTAGATAACCACATAGCAAGTTTATTAAAATAAGTACCTGTAAATCATCTACCCTAAAATGTGACCCCTTGATCAGTCCAGTGATATTGAAAGTCAAAAAAACAAATAAACATATAAATACATAATACATATTATCTACCACTGTACTTCAGAATAATTATTTCATGTATGGAAATTGGGTATAGTGGGAGGTTTTCAGGGGCCAAATCCCCCAGATAAAACTATATTGACTTAAATTAAGGACTATGTGGCTTCATTTTCTCCTAGCATCTAATTTTGCAATACAATTTGTCCAAAAACAGAGAATGTAATTTCATTTATTAAATTTTATCTAGATCGAATGTTATCTCATTTTTGGTGCTTGTCTACAGGCACTTTATTAATGTCAGAGCTGAAACTGAAGTTGGTGAAATATATTTTTCACACCTTTATTTCACTAATATTAAAACTTGGGGATTAACTGCTGAAAGTTTGTGCATTTATTCTTTTTATTACCCGTTAATTGTTCCTTTATCATTTGCCATTTTATTTATGTATTTATTATTTATTTATTTACATTTGTTGACCAGGAAAATCCGACTGGTCGCAGGTTCATTTTCTGCAGAGGCCTGGGGAGAAAAGCTCCACAATTAAAATATTACAGACATAGTTACAGGTGAAGAATCCTAGCAATTAAAATATTACAAACATAGTTACAGATGAAGGACATAGTACATTCAGTAGATAACTAGCACCTGTTCCATCCATGAAGTCATAGCAGATATTAACATTTGTTACAATAAGAAGTTACTGCCATATAATAAGTAGATAGGCATGGAAGTATCAGAGCTTGCTGTAATTATATCTAACTTTATCTTATCTACTTATTTCCTTTTACCTGTACTGTTTGTGCCACGCTTATAGTTCTACAGTGCTTGGTTACAAGCACTTCAATAAAGCTGAAGTTGGTGGAATAAACTTCTAACTCAATTGTTTCATTAATACTAAAACTTGTAGATTTATTGTTGAAATTATATGAGTTAAAGAATGTGATGGAAGTGAATATAAATTTTGCCTTTTCCAATCTTTTCCTGATATTTTCCAAAACATTTTTAAAGAACTGTTGTTTGTTCAATACCATAGGTTCATAGTACTAGGCTAACGGCCCTGGAGCCTATATAAGCCTAGTCCAAGAAGATTCCCTGGCATCATGCCACCCAAAGTTAGTTCCCAGTGCCCCTGTCAAGCAAGGCCACTGAAGTGATCCCTGGGGTGAACTTGCTAGTGCCCATACACTCGTCAAGATTTCTCTTAAAGCGGGCCAGTGAAGTGCCCTGCTTGATGTGAATGGGAAGTTTGTGCCAGAGTATGGGAAGTCTCTGGGTTAGAACCTGTCCCTCCAGCATGTTCTTTTTATTGTGGTAATGAGGCTTAATCCCTGGAGCATGTGGCACAGATGGATTGTGATTTCTTTAGGTGTAACATATCTAGCAGCTCTGGGTCAGATATGGCTTTGTAGGTCAAGCAGAGATCACCTCTAAGTAAACGATAAGAGACAGAGTATAGCTGGAGTTTTTTGAGTCAAAATGTATTGGGCATGTGTCTAAGGCCTAATATCCTCTTAGTGAGGTATTTTTGTGGCCTTTCCAGTTGTTGTAGCTGTCTAGTGAGGTACATACCAAATTGTATTCTATAATAGGTCTAATGGGGGATGAGTATAGAGGGATTATGACTTCTTTCTTCCTGGATGAGAAACCTTTTGTAATGAGATGTGCCACATAGAAGGACTTTCTGACTACAGTGGCAATATGGTTATCAAAGGAGAGGTTGCTGTCAACCTGTGTCCCCAGGTCTCATATCACACCTTCAGTGGTTAGTGGACTACCACTTATGTGGTAGCTCATGGGCACCGAATTTTTCCCTAAGGGAATGACAATGCACTTTTTGGCATTGAACTTAAGGCCATGGTTCTGGCACCAGTCACTGGTGTCAGTGAGGCCTTTTTGTAGAATGTCTACATCAGTTGGAGAATCAATAATGGCTTCCAGCTTGCAATCATCTGTGAACTTGGTCAGCCAGAGTCCCTTTGTGTTGGCTTGAACTTCAGAAAAGTATGTGCCAAACAGGAGAGGACCTAGGACCGATCCCTGTGGGACACCACTTGTAACTGGTCAGTAGTCAGATTTGGAATCAACTACTTTCACAGTGTGGGTTCTATCAGTGAGCCAGTTGGCAGCCCATCTTATGACATAGGGGTTTATGCCTAGGTTAGTGAGTCTATCTATGATTCCTGAGTGAGGGATGATGTCAAAGGCCTTGACAAGATCTAGGTAGGCAGTGTGAACTACCTTGCCCTCATCCGCAGCTCTGGTGACAGACTCAAAGAAGTCTATCAGGTTGAGCAGGCATGATCTACCTTTCACAAACCCAAACTGCGTGGGGTCCAGAGTTTGGAGATTCCCTATGTCCTTATTTATAAGGTCCATGATGATGCGCTCCATAGCCTTACATATCAGACTCATCAGACTAATGGGGCAGTAGTTCCCAAGTCTGTAGTCGCTCCCCTTTTGTGGAGTGGGATGACTGTAGCAGTGTGTCATTCAGTAGGAACAAAGCCTGAAATGAGGCTGTGATTGAACGGGGTACTCAGGTGTGGTGCCAGTTCACTTTGTAATTCATGTAGAACACAGCCGGAGATATTATCAGGTCCCATGGAAGCTGTATTCTTGGCTTTGGACAGTGCAGTTTTTACTTGTGTAGCTGTGATAATAAGGACTTGGAATTCCTTAGGCATTGTGATAGGCTCTTTAGGGGGTGAGAGGGGGGTAAAGTTCGCACTGAACCTGTCAGCCAATATGTTGGCAACATCATTTGGTTCTGTATATGTATTGCCATTGTGCTGTAACTCAGAGCAGATCTGAGTATTGCCATGTAGAGTCTTGTCATAACTATAGAATGCCTTGTGGTTGTCTTTAGAATCTGCAGCAATTTTGTTTTCATAGCTAGCTGTACAGGATTTGATAATGGATCTCAGTTTTTTGCTGAGGCTAACAAGGGAGTTTTTCCAGTCTTGGGAATTCATTATTTTCTGCAACAGTTTTTTCCTTCTGTTGTAGTGTTTGTTTATGTTGGGGGACAACCAAATTGGCTTCCTTTTTTTGGAGGAGAGCATCTTGGTTCTGTTTCGTATGGCCAATTCTATGCACTTGTGTATGTGCTCATACAGGGCATTGATGTATGATTCAGCAGTCATGCACCTATCTTTCATTTGCATGGGTGTTATGAAGTTAACCACCTCTGTTTTTAGAAGCCCAAAATTGGCTTTGGAGAAGTTTTTTATGGTGGTTTCCTTTAGTGGGGTGAGGGTGGGATGTGGATATCCATGGTGATTAGCTTGTGGTCAGATCTGACCAGGGAAGAGTTGATTACTGTTGTAGAGCAACAGTCGCCCATGTTAATAATGATCAGGTCAAGGATTAATTTGTGCATTGTGTAGACATTTGATTGCAACTGTGACTTTTGGCAGTTTTAGCCATTTACTGTGGTTGTGGGCTGTGCTGAGTCAAATGGATGGCACACTGCAATAAACATTCAGCTTCTGAAGCCGTGGAGTCTTCTTTTTTACTGTTTGTTTGTTTGGTGAATTTTTTTCCCAGGTCAAGGATATTTCTACCCCTGGTGAGAGTAAGAATGAGTTGGTCCAGGGTGTTGGAATTAATGTTGTTGTTTGTCTTTTCAGCTTTTCCTGGTTAGGGGTCGCCACAGTGGAACTCTGGTTCGCTAATGATTGGCAGCAGATTTTTATGGTGCCAAGGTGCCAACCCGATGCCCAACCTTCAACGAAGGCACGCCCATTCACGCATGTCTTTCGAACACCACACGACCACGGGGAGGACATGCAGACTCCACACAGAAGGCACTCCAGCCAAGAATTGAACAGGAGAACCTCTTGCTGTGAGGCAACAACGCTACTGCTGTACCAATGAATTCCAGAAAACATCGAGCAAGTGTGTTGGTACGAGTAATTTTCCCAGTTAATGGAGGGGTAGTTAAAGTCTCCCAGTATAAGGGTATTGACTTGTACCATAATATTTTCCAGTGAGTTTAGGAATGTGGAGTGGGAGTCATGGGACATGGTGAAGGATCTATAGCAGGCTACAACATGGATTGCAGTTTTACCCAGTGTTGGTTGTACCTGAAATATCTCTGATGCGTTATGTTGGGCTACTAGTCTCGAGGTGTGCATATCCTTTATGAATATGGAGACACCACTGCCTTTAGTGCTTCGGTCAGGTTTAGGGGCTGAAAGGTGTGGTATGAATTATAACCTGGTAGTGTTGGGGTGCTCTCTGGAGCCTTGAACCAGATCTTGGTCACTGCACAGATGTCGATGTTCTCCATTTTTAAGGAGTGCTTAGAGCGAGGGCATTTTGAGATTTAAACTTCTAGCATTGAGTAGCATGACCCTCAGATTGCATTTGTTTGTAGCTGCTATGGTGGTAATTTGGTCTTCAGGACATTGCCTAAAAAAGTCACTATAGGAGTGGCAAGAGCCTTGGCCAGTATCTGGAATCCCTGGGGTGACAGGTGCAGGCCATCTCTGGTAAAGCATCAAGGTCTGTTGATCATGTCATCCCAGTTATAAGCACTGTATTTCTGCAGTTTATAATACTCTGAATTCCTGTGCTCAATACTTTGTTTTCGGTTTTTGCAGTGAGCTTCTTTAACAGTGAAATGTGCATTTGTAATATGCTTTTCCCTTGTATCTGCTCACCATCAATCCTTTCTGACCACCTGAAAGGTATATTGTCTAGGCAGCTACAAAGGGAGTTTGGACCCCATGTCTCAGTGTTACCCACTGTACCCTCCAAACATTATATTTGTTATTTCAGGAACATCTTTATTTCAGTATCTGAGGGTCTGGCTTCACTTTTCCTGAAATGGGGTCACCTGCATTTAAGGATGGACTCCAACTGTCCCCAATTTGGAGAGCTACTTAAATCCTACTAGTAGTGAAGTAGGGTATTTGTATTTTTGGTTCCTACCCTCTAGCTCTATGGCTGCTCAACACAAGTACTGCAATGATGACCTACTGAACATGTGTACTTCTGCACATGCTCAGTCCAGCTATAGTGTCTATGTTGCTAAACAGATATGTACAACTGAATGCTGCCTGGTTAAGTCCACTGTAGCATCCAGCCTCCATTAGCTGTCAGTCCAGACAGTGAGCCTTGCAGCTTTACCCCACCTCCCCCATCATGGGTGAAGCCGCATCATCCGCTAACTCTAATCCTCTTTGGATGGCTGCTCTAGCAGAAAGACTGTCACTCAATCATACGTTACAGTCAGGGCTTTATCCTTCTGTTTCATGGAGCCAGGCAGGGAGATTTGAATTTTAAATTAAAAAAAACAAACAAACAAACAGATAATTAAAGAAATATAAAGATAATGTGTTTAAATACAAAAAGTATTATATATTGTTTCAAGCTTGCTTGCAGGCCTATCCCCACCCTTCCTGCACAGCTAACAATTCATGTGAGCAATGGCGCTCCTTACACAGAAAAAATAAAGATGAGAAACCTGGATCTTGGGCAGCAGTATGAAGACAATTAATAAGAATATATTTTCAGATTAAATAATCAACACAATATGGCATTTCTACAATCTGCTTTCTGTGGTAGGCAAAAATCCTAACCCCTTACAGGAAGGAAGGGATCGCTACACTTCAAGAAAAGGAGATTCCACCTTGTAGTGCACAGTTCAGCTAATCACACCATTCAGTATTGGTATATTAGTTGAATTCCTGTCTGCCCTGCCAGTGTCCTATTCCATATCAATCTAGTATGCCATTCATGATTTAAGTGCACAACAAATCTCAACTCAGAAGGAATTAGGCAGAAATATTTCTAGATTTTGCCTTTAATTTCATTGAAGTAGTATGTTTTCAGTATTGTGTATCTTTAATAGAACTATAAGAACTGATAACAGCCTCGGCAGACATGTTGATAGTTCTGCTGTAATGGCCTGTCACTATTCATCCATTGATGAGGGGAAGCCTGACCCACAGAAAAAAGACTATTTACTTTTAAACATCTGCATTCTATTCAGCTCTGTGCAGGTTTACACTCATTAACAGGGCACGGTAGTAATGTAAACAATAAAAATACTTGTGGATGAAGAATCAAAAGATTCAGCACTTTCATAGGTTCATAGGATGGTACTAGGTTATCGGCCCTAGGGCCTATACAAGCCTAGCTATAACAATTCCCTGGCTATTTCTTCCCACACTATTTACTTCCCTGGACCCCTGTCTAGCAGGGCGACTGACGTGATCTCTGGGGTTAATTTCCTTTCTCCCATCCAATCGTCAAGGTTCCTTTTGAAGAGGGCCAAAGAGGCACTCTGCTTGACATATATGGGCGGTCTATTCCAGAGTCTGGGGAGTCTCTGGGTCAGGAGTCTATCCCTCCAGCATGTTTTGTTTATTGTGATGACAAGGTTTAGATCCCTGGAGCATGTGGCTCTGAGGGATTGGGATTTCTTTAAGTGTATCATGTCCAACAGCTCTAGGTTTGACATGGCCTTGTATGTTAAGCAGAGATCTCCTCTGAGTAGACGATATGCGACAGAGTATAGCTGGAGTTTTTTAAGGTAGTCAGCATAGGGCATCTGCTTTAGGCCTGTGATTCTTTTAGTGAGGTATTTCTGCGGCCTTTCCTGTTGTTGCAGATGTCTTGAGAGGTACATACCAAACGGGGCATTTTATTCTATAATGGGTCTGATGAGGGATGAGTATAGTGGGACAATGACCTCCTTTTTTCTGGATGAAAAGCCCTTAGTGATGAGGTGTGCCACATAGAAGGATTTCCTGACTGTTGTGGCGATGTGGTTATCAAAGGTGAGACCACTGTCCACCTGTGTCCCTAAGTCTCTTATCACATTTTCAGTGTTTAGTGCACTGCCACCTATGTGGTAATTCATGGGTACATGTTTTTTCCTAAAGGGGATAACTATACATTTCTTGGCATTCAGCTTGAGCCCATGGCTCTGGCACCAAGCATCTGTTTCTGTAAGGCCCTTTTGTAGAGTATCCACATCATTTGGGGATTCAATAATGGCTCCTAGTTTGCAGTCATCTGCAAACTTTGTTAGCCAGCGTCCCTTAGTGTTGGCCTGTACTTCAGAGAAGTAGATTCCAAACAAAAGCAGTCCCAGGACTGAACCCTGAGGTACTCCACTTATCACTTGTCTGGAGCTGGATTTGGAGTCGGCTACTTTTACAGTGTGGGTTCTGTCAGTAAGCCAGTTAGCAACCCATCAAGTGACGTAGGGATTAATGCCCAGCTTAGTAAGTCTATCTATGATCCAGAGTGGGGGATGGTGTCAAAGGCCTTGGCGAGGTCCAGATAGGCTGTATGGACTGCCTTACCCTCATCCACGGCTCTGAAGACTGATTCAAAGAAGTCAGTCAGGTTCGGGAGACAAGATCGGCCCTTCACAAACCCAAACTGGGTGAGGTCCAGTGATTGAAGGTTGCCAATGTCTTTGTTTATAAGTTCCATGATAATACGTTCCATTGCTTTGTAGATCAGGCTCATCAGACTGATGGGGCAGTAGTTCCTGGGATCCAAGGTGGATCCCCTCTTGTGGAGTGGAATAACTGTAGCTGTGCACCACTCAGTGGGCACGAATCCTGAGGTGAGGCTATGATTAAACATGACACTTAGGTGAGGTGCCAGTTCATTTTGTAGTTCATGTAGTACACAGCCCGGGATGTCATCTGGTCCCACGGATGCTGTATTCTTAGCTTTGGAGAGTGCGTTTTTTACCTGTGTGGTCGTTATTACTGGAATTTGGCAATCTTCCAGTAATGAGATGGGACATTTAGGGGGTGAGAGGGGGGTGAAGTTGGCACTGAATCGATCTGCCAGGATATTGGCAATATCCTTGGGATCAGTATATTTAATGCCATTCTGTTGCAGCTCAGAGCAGATCTGAGTATTGCCATATAGATTCTTGACATAGTTATAGAATGCCTTGTGGTTGTCTTTGGAATCTTTGGCAATTTTATTTTCATAACTAGCTTTGGTGGATTTTATGAGGGATCTCAGCTTCTTACTGAGGCTGGTAATGGAGTTTTTTGCATCCTAGGATTTTTCTCTTTTCTGCAACAGTTTCTTCCTTTTGTTGTAAAGTTTGTTTATGGCAGGGGACCACCAGATTGGCTTCCTTTTTTTGGAGGAGAGCATCTTGGTTCTATTTGGGATGGCACAATTCATGCATGAGTGGATGTGCTTGTACAGTGCCTTAGTGTAGGATTCAGCAGTCAAACTTTCAGTTCCCATCTGCATGAGTGTCATGAAGTGTGTCACTTCTGACTTGAGTAGCATGAAGTTGGCTTTGGAGAGGTTTTTTATGGAGGTTTCCTTACTGGTGGGTGGGGGTGGGATGTGGATGTTAAGGGTGATTAGCTTATGGTCAGACCTGACCAACGAGGTGGTGACCATAGGTGTGGAGCATCGATTTCCCATGTTGGTAGTGACCAGGTCTAGGATATTGGAGCCCCTGGTGGGACTATGGATTAGTTGATCCAGGATGTTGGAATTTATGAATTCTAAGAACTGTTGAGCAAAGGTGTTGGTACACGAGTAGTTTTCCCAGTTAATAGCAGGGTAGTTGAAATCACCCAGTATTAGGGTGTTTGGTTGTATCTTAATATTTTCCAGTATGTTTAGAAAGGTGTAGTGAGAATCTTGGGGCATGGTGGGGGATCTGTAACAAGCTACAATTTGGATTGCAGTCTTACCTAGTGTTAGTTGCACCTGGAGAATTTAAGACGCATTGTGTTGGGCAACTAGCCTGGTGGTGTGAATATCGCTGGTGAATATGGACACTCCTCCACCTTTAGTGTTTCAGTCCTGGTTTGGTGGCGGAAAAGTATGGTAAGAGTTGTAGCCTGGTATTGCAGGGGTGCTCTCTGGAGCATTGAACCAGGTCTGAGTTACTGCACAGATATCGATGTTCTCCATTTTTAGGAGTGCCTTGAGAGAGAGTGCATTTTGAGGTTTAGACTTCTAGCATTGAGTAGCATTACCTTCAGAATTTGCATCAGGCAGACAGATACTGGATCCCCTTTGAATGACACCAGAAGCTTAGCCAATTGTTAAAGTCAATCATTTTGTCCTTATATTGTGGTATCATTCTGGGCGAAGGCAGGATGCTACTTAGGGCTAGTGTCATACCTGCCTGGGCCACATGATCCAAGAGCTCTTCCATGTCTCTTTTCATGTAGTCCAGGGAGGTACGTCTCAAGTCATTCACTCCAACATGGACAATGACAGAGTCATATTTGTACTTGTTCTGGAGTGACTTGAGTGCATTCATTATGTGGCGGATCCTGGCACCCAACAGGTAGCTGACTGTAATTTTCTCCTTGTTCAGCCTGGTGAGTGGGACATCAGTGTGCCTGACTATAGAGTCATCTATGCCTAAAGTGTTAGGTACATTGTCTTGCCTTAGGGGCTGTTGCTGGGTGGCACACTGGTGTTGTGAGCTATGTGACACTTTGGTTGTGATTGGTGTTTGTTTGCATTTCAGCTTCAGAGGCCCTTGTTGCTTGGGCAGGTTACAGTTAAGGGCCTCCTCACATGTGGATTTAATGTTGCTATGTGTGGGTGCTGGAGATATGGGTTTAGAAGGGCTATGTGTTGCTTGAGGTATAGTGTGGGTGTTAACCTTCTCCTCTTGACTGTCTAGCACAATCTTGGGTAGAGAGAGCTTTGCTTCCCATTTGGCTATGTAAGTGCATCTCTCACAGGTTGTAGTGTTGAGTGGTAGGAGGAGAGGGTTGTCTGTGTACATGAGGCAATTGCTAAATTGCCCCAGAATGCCTAGACTCACCAGGTGGACAGACGAAATCACCAGAAGCTGACCCTTGGACATGCCTGGTTTGGCGCTTTTTTTTGTAAAGTACAGGAGCTGTTTTCCCTTGCCTTAGCAAGGTATTTTGCAATTATAGGCTGTTTAGTGCCTACGATTAATTTCTCCTTATTAAGAAGGAGAGCTGAATGCTTGTATCATTTTAAGGCTTCTTTGTTACTTTTTTTATTTATGTTTGCCAAGAAACTCTGCATTAAGCTTTCAGTTTCTGTATGACACATTTTGCATCATGAATACCACATACAAAAGTAGCATTCTGCTGTTCGGGAAATTCAAGTTTCCTGACAGTAATGTCTCAGTGTTGAACTGATATCAGTGGGCTGCATTCTTTGTGCATACTACTTATAGCCAGTGTACTTCAGAGTATATAATAAATCATGATTTTGAAACAAGGGTGTAGCCAGGCATACTCTGTGCTGTAGAGAATACATTTTTTCTTAGCATTACTCAGAAGCATTGTAGCTTTTTTAGGCTGTATAGTTTTAAACACCTTTATTGAATTATCACTTGTGACATAGGCAAACTTATATTTATATAAAAGTAATGACATCATATTAACAAGTTCACATTTATAAACATTATATATCACATATATTGTTCTATGTCCACAAATGTCTAACATGATGCCTGTAACAACAGGTACATGACTTGCTTATAGAGAAGATTGCTAATCTAAAAACAATATATTTAATAGTTTTAGAAAGGGCAACTGAAAATCATGTGTACATTAATTAACTCCTGGTGGCAGTATTTTGAAAAATGTGTTTTTTTTTTTTTTAATGCCAGTTGGGTTTGGGGGCGATATAATGAGTTTGTGAATGCAAAATGGAATTTTCTGGCTATGCTCCTGTTCTGAAACCAGGTACATTTCACCTCTGTAACTGGGTAAACTTCTTCCACTATCTCAAATGATGACCCACTGATGTAGCGCAGTGTTTTACAAATGATATTCATCATAAACGCACGCATCAGTTAAGATTCAGTGAAATTCAGAGTATCAAAACTTTCAGAAATGGAAACATACACACATAAAACAGTACATATTTCTGTAAATGACCCCTCCTCTCCCCATGTGGTGGTCTACAATCCCACATACCCTGAACTTTATTATTTCAAATCCCAAGACCATGCAGCCTTACAGAAAACAGAAAGATCAAAAAAGTGTAATTTGTAGTGTGAGATGTAACCATTAAATAGACTTTTAAGTGAATTGCAGTCACTGTGCTACAGATTTGACATCATAGTTTCATAGTTTCATAGTATAGTACTAGGCTATCTGCCCTGGGGCATTTGTAAGCCTAGCCATAGTGATGTGGCTTTTGCCACCCCATGAAATGGTACAAAAATGTACAGAATAAATCTAGAATACTGTGACTCTGTCTAGTAGTGACACAATGAAGGTCCCCTTATATAATAGAATTAGTTTACTGTGCCCCTGTCTAGCAGTGACACAGATATGACCCCTGGGGTAAACTTTCGATCTCCCATCCACTCATCAAGATTTCTCTTGAAGAGAGTCAGTGAGGGGCTCTGCCTAATATGAACTGGGATCCTGTTCCAAAGCATGGGAAGCCTCTGGGTTATGAATCTATCCCTCCAGCATGTCCTATTCATACTTGTGCCGAGGTTTAAGTCTTTAGCTCTCATGGTCCTGATGGATTTGGATTTTTTGAGGTGGAGCATGTCCATCAGATCCTGATTGGACATGGCCTTGTACGTCAGGCAGAGATCACCTCTGAGCAGGTGGTATGCTACTGAATAGAGCTGAAGTTTCTTTAGTCTGGCAGAATAAGACATATGTTGGAGACCCTTGATCCTTTTGGTGAGGTACTTTTGTGGTCTCTCCAGCTGTTGCAAGTGCCGGGTGAGGTACATACCAAATGGGGCATTGTACTCAATCATGGGTCTGATGAGGGAGGAATATAGGGTACAATGACATCCTTGGATCTGGATGTGAATCCCTTCATGATGAGGTGTGCAAGGTAGAATGTTTTTCTAACCACTTTGGCAACGTGGGTGTCAAATGAGAGGTCGCTGTCTACTTGGGTCCCTAGGTCTCTGATTACTTTTTCCATACTCAGTGGGTTGCTGTCTATGTGATAATCTGTGGGTACTTTGTTTTTTCCAAAAGGGATGACTATACATTTTTTGGCATTTAGTTTAAGGCCGTGACTACGGCACCAGTTGTCCGTTTCAGTGAGGCCTTTTTGTAGGATGCGTGTGTCTGCTGGTGTATCGACTATGGGGCCTAGTTTGCAGTCATCTGCGAACTTTGTCAGCCACAGCCCTCCCATGCTTGCTTTAACATCTGAGAAATAAATGCTGAACAAGAGGGGTCCCAGGACAGATCCCTGTGGGACACCACTTGTGACTGGCTTTGAGTCTGACATTGCTCCAGCTATTTTAACTTTATGGGCTCTGTCCTTTAGCCAGTTTGCAACCCATCTAGTGACATAAGGGTTTACTTTTAAGCTGTTTAGCTTATCTATGATGCCTGAATGGGGTATTGTGTCGAAGGCCTTAGCCAAGTCCAGGTATGCTGTATGGACTGCTTTGCCCTCATCAATGGCTCTAGTGACTGTTTCAAAAAAGTCAACCAGGTTTAAAAGGCAGGATCTGCCCTTTACAAAGCCGAACTGGGTGGGGTCAAGTGTCTGTAGGTCCCCTATGTCTCTGTTTATGAGTTCCATAATGATTCTTTCCATAGCTTTGCAGACCAGGCTAGTTAAGCTTATGGGGCGGTAGTTTCAGGGTCTGTAGAGGCACCCCCTTGTGGAGTGGGACCACTGTTGCTGTACGCCAGTGTTCAGGTACATATCCCGAAGTAAGGCTAAGGTTAAATAGCATTTTTATGTGTGGGTTTAGCTGCTCTTGGAGTTCACGTAACACGCACCCCGGGATACCGTCAGGTCCCATTGATGCTGTGTTTTTTGCTTTGTTTAGGGCGGTTCTCACTTGGACATCTGAGATGACAGGGAGATTACATTCAGCTGGGATAAGTATTTCTTCTTTTGGGGGTGAAGGAGGCGAGAAATTTGCACTGAACCTGTCAGCCAGAATGTTAGCAATATCTGTGGGTTCAGTGTATTTTTTGTTGTTGTGTTAGCCCAGGTTTCTAACATAGCTGAAGAAGGCTTTGTGGTTATCTTTAGTGTCCTTAGCGAATTTTCTCTCAAAGTTTGCCTTGGATGTTTTTATGAGAGAACGTAGTTTTCTGCTAATGTTGATCAGAGATGTCTTCCCTTCATGGGATTTTGCTCTGATGTGCAGTAGCTTCCTTCTTTTGTTATACAATTTGTTTATGGCTGAGGTCCACCAGACAGGACGCTTACATTTGGTGGAGAGGAACTTGGATTTGTTTGGGATTGCATGATCCATGCATTCTTGGAGATGTCCATAGAAAGCATTTGTGAAGGATTCAGCATTGCGGGATGTGGTATCCACTGGAACAGTGGGCTTAAAGGATACCATCTCCATCTTAAGAAGAGTGAAGTCTGCTTTTGAGAAGTTTTCCACTGTGGTCTTTTGTGCTGGGGGTGGAGGTGGAATATGTATATCCAGGGTGATTAGTTTGTGGTCAGATCTCACTAGTGAGGGGTATACTTCCGGTGTGGAGCATTTTGTCCCCATGTTTGTGATGATCAGGTCTAGTATATTATCTCCCCTAGTGGGAGAGGTGACTAGTTGTTCCAGTGCATTTGAATTTATGAATTGCAGGAACCTTTGGGCTAGGGTATTAGGGCTAGAATAATGTACCCAATCTATGTTTGGGTAGTTGAAATCTCCCAGTATGATGGTATTTTGTGATACATTCATATCCTCCAATGTCTTCAGGAAGGCTGAGTGGGGTTCTTGAGATTGGGAGGGTGGTCTGTAACATGCTACCAGTTGTATAGCAGTTTTGCCTATGCTTAGTTGCACCTGTATGGTCTCTGATGCTTCATGTGTTGCTACTAACCTGGAGGTGTGGGTGTCCTTTATGAATATGGACACTCCCCCTCCCTTTGTCATCACCACCATCATCATCAAACTCCTTTTTCCTACTTTTTCTACATGGGGTCAGCGTATCATGTTAAATGTTGTCACTACCTCTCTTGATTCAGTGCCACTCTTCTACCTTCTTCATCCTTCATACCTAACACAGGTCTTCTCTCACACAATCCGTCTGTCTCTGCTGAATGTCTTCATTTCCTCCTGACTTCTTCTTTTTTCTCCCAAATCTTTTTCATCAGATTGCCTTTGGCCTTCTTATACATGTCAGCGAAGTACTGTAATCTGTTATTTCTGACCTTCTCTGCATTTTGGGCTACTTTGGCTTCTGCTGGCTTGACCCATTCATTCCAGGGGAACAGGTACTGGGTATTCCTGGGCTAGCCAAGAGTGATATGACCCATTTGTTCCTGCCTGAGAATCCCCATAAGCCATCCATTCCTTAGCAAACAGGGAGCAGGCTAACTTCCTGGTTTTGAGAGGTGACCTACTCTGTCACTGTGGGAGTACACCCTCCCCTCAGAGGTTCCACCAAAGCTGTGATCACTACCTCTTGAGGTGAAGTGTGACTCTGCATGCTAGTTTCATTGGCTACTTTGTGGGAATATACAATGGTGGCATTTGAAACTGTAGAGAAAATACTTTAATATGTAAAATGCCAGCACAAGCTTTTGCAACAATGCTTCATTAGATTAAATCCATATGACCATTTATTAATGGGTTTAAATAATCTAAAATCACATGATCAAAACATCACTATTTTCTGTGCTGTTTAACTTGCACCACATTCTGTTTCTCAGTCACAAATGAAAGGGTAAAATTATGTTATTTCAGTTTTGCAGTATTGCATGCCAGTAATGAAAGAAATAGGGGAGGTGACATTGTAAGAGAGACACAGAATATGAATGTATAAATATGTTTTGTATTAAGCCAATAATGAAAGTTTTTTTCTTTGTTAAACCCAGACTAGAACTGCTGTTGTTCTGTTTGCTGGCAACCAACCCACTGTGAACATATTGTCACAGGCAATCTTTAGGCATGACAATGTTGGTGGGAAAGACAATGGCAACTCTTGTGCTGTCAGATGCCCCTGGTGCAAAAACAGTCTACAGAGGCAGCAGCTTGTCTTACTGCACTGATTAATGATTAACAAGCAGGAAGGAGAAAAATTAAGTGCAACCATCCTTAATCCAGACTGAGTATTCAGTTTTTCACCTATGAGCATGTAGAGACATTTGAGTGCTTTTGGGGCTGTAGTCAGTGAAGACAGTTTATGATTTTCCAGAAAAAAAAATCTGAAAAAAAGTGATGGTCATCAGCATAATCTATCACATTTCCAAATCACATTCTGTTCTAGATTTGTGATAGATCAGTGGAAATGACAGCATGCTACACTGCAGTCAAATATAAAACATGGCTTCTGAAGCCACTTTTATATTTAAGAATGTTTATAGCAGCACATATCTGAGAAGAGAACAGCACAATCAGGGGGTACATGATTAAGGTAAACATAACTCAGCCTTCCTAAGCTATGCGTTACATGGACATGTTCCTGACATGCTGTCAAGTCTCAATACATCTGTGCAGTGTTCCACTATGTAAATGTCTCGATGTACTGTCCCTTTTATTATTCTCATCCCATAATATGTACTGTCACTGCGTAGAAACACAACATATGATGCCAATTCCATCACTACTTATTTACTACTTAAGTAAGAAACAATGAAATGCATATTAAATACAGTAAAGGAAATGGTATACCGCTAGAAGCTGTGACACTTTATGGTAGGCAAACATTAAGAAAATAACAGAACTTAAATCAGAAATGTACGTTTGGGGTTTGGGAAACCTACAGGCACATGTAAATAGTGTTGCAGGTGTTTCAGCTGTTTCATGGATCTGCTTGTTTTGCTCAGTCCTGTTCATTTTTTATAAACAGAGGTCCAAACATAAGATGTCTGACAGCAGAACTCTCAACTGTCCCGATTTTGGAGAAATGCCCCTATTGTCAGGCCTGATTTACCCCTGTACAGAATGTCTCTATTTGTAGAGCTATGTCCTTATTTTCAGGCTTGAGTTATCCCTTCATGCAAATTTATGAATCTCCCTCATCACATGTGATAGTTAAAGCTGTCAAGTACACAGAAAACCATATTACATGACCAATATACTAGTGGCCTAGTGGTGACAATAATTTAAAGAAAGAGGACACACATCTTGCATCTCTCTTTTTTCAGAAGTAAAAATAAATGATCTTTTGTGATAGAATGCTGTAAGGGGTTGGGCAGCATGAATGTTGTAATATAGTTCATTAAAGTCTACAGATTTTACACTGTCTCTTCAATAATGTGCTTATATTGCTCATAGGTTAATATGTTCATAGGTGTGTACTAGGCTGTTAACCACTGAGGATTTTTTAAGCCTATCCATGCATCCCAAATCTCTGACAAGTTCTGGTACCCTTGGTAATTCAGCAGGGGCTTGGAAGAGGAAACCTTTATAAGCAGGAGCCTGGTAGGATGAACCATTTACACGCTGCTTGTGTGCATTAGAGATATAGGACCCAAACCAGGGAGGAATTTCCTGTTCCTCATCCAATTGTCCAAGTAACACTTGAAATGGGTTAGGGAGGGTAGGTTACTTCACATGGATGGGAAGTCTGTTCCAGAGAAGGGGTAGTCTCAGGGATGCATGCCTGTCTCTCTAGAAGCTCCTATTTCTATCACAGGAAAGGTTTAAGTCTTGGTTTAAGTCTTAGATTAAATCTTTAGAACAAGTAATTCTGGTGCTGTTTGTTTTGTGAATATGAAGGAGGTCCATCAGAGTGGGGTCCAAAGATGTCTTGTATGCAAGGCATAGATCTCCCCTCAACAGCCTGTAGGAGATAGAATACAGGGATAGGGCTTTGAGTTAATCTGCATAGGACATGTTATTTATACCCTGTATTTTTTAACGAAGTGCCTTTGTGGACATTGCAGGTGTTGGATGTACCTGGTTAGGTAAACACCAAAGGGAAGGGAACACTGTATTCAATGATACGTCGAATAAGCACCAAATACAGTGCAATGACTTCCTTGAACATAGATGCCATACCTTCATTTATAAGCACCAAATACAGTGCGATGACTTCCTTGAACATAGATGCCATACCTTCATTTATAAGCACCAAATACAGTGCGATGACTTCCTTGAACATAGATGCCATACCTTCATTTATAAGCACCAAATACAGTGCGATGACTTCCTTGAACATAGATGCCATACCTTCATTTATAAGCACCAAATACAGTGCGATGACTTCCTTGAACATAGATGCCATACCTTCATTTATAAGCACCAAATACAGTGCGATGACTTCCTTGAACATAGATGCCATACCTTCATTTATAAGCACCAAATACAGTGCGATGACTTCCTTGAACATAGTTGCCATACCTTCATTTATAAGCACCAAATACAGTGCGATGACTTCCTTGAACATAGTTGCCATACCTTCATTTATAAGCACCAAATACAGTGCGATGACTTCCTTGAACATAGTTGCCATACCTTCATTTATAAGCACCAAATACAGTGCGATGACTTCCTTGAACATAGTTGCCATACCTTCATTTATAAGCACCAAATACAGTGCGATGACTTCCTTGAACATAGTTGCCATACCTTCATTTATAAGCACCAAATACAGTGCAATGACTTCCTTGAACATAGTTGCCATACCTTCATTTATAAGCACCAAATACAGTGCGATGACTTCCTTGAACATAGTTGCCATACCTTCATTTATAAGCACCAAATACAGTGCGATGACTTCCTTGAACATAGTTGCCATACCTTCATTTATAAGCACCAAATACAGTGCGATGACTTCCTTGAACATAGATGCCATACCTTCATTTATAAGCACCAAATACAGTGCGATGACTTCCTTGAACATAGTTGCCATACCTTCATTTATAAGCACCAAATACAGTGCGATGACTTCCTTGAACATAGTTGCCATACCTTCATTTATAAGCACCAAATACAGTGCGATGACTTCCTTGAACATAGTTGCCATACCTTCATTTATAAGCACCAAATACAGTGGAATGACTTCCTTGAACATAGTTGCCATACCTTCATTTATAAGCACCAAATACAGTGGAATGACTTCCTTGAACATAGTTGCTATACCTTTGTTTATAAGCTGCACAACACAGAATGATTTCCTCATTACTGCAGACACATGATGGTCAAAGGCTAGATTACTGTCTGTGTGTCCCCAAGTACTTGACTACTGGGTTGACTCTCTTGGGGTTGTGCTGTCGATATGATAGTTACCGGGGGTGGCTGACTTCCTGAAGGAAGCTATTAAGCATTTCTTGGCATTTAGTTTTAGTCCATGGCTCTGACACCAGTCATTTTCTCTTGCCTCTTTGTAGAGGTGGACTCCCCAGATCTAACTTCCAGTGCCCTGTCTGTGAGCCAACTGGCTATCCACTGGGTGACATAAAGGTTTATACCTAACCTCTTGAGTTTATCAACAATGCCCAAGTGGGGTATTTCATCAAATGCCTTAGACAGGTCAGGTTAGGTAGTGTGAACCATTTTGCCATCATCCATTGCTTTAGTGACCTTCTCAGGGATGTCCAGCAGGCTGAGTAGGCATGACTTGGACTTAACAAAAGCAAACTCGGTTGGGTCCATTGTCTGGAGGTTTCCTGTGTTCCATCATTTTATCACTGTCTGTTTTAAATGTGTTTCTGAGTAATACCCTACACTCCTGCTGGAAGCAGTAAGAGTTATGTGCTGTTTGGCATTCAGTTTCCATGATAATTACATGTCCATATTTTTAGCTGGATGTTCCTATTTTCCAGGGGGTCTTTGTTTCTGTTTTGAGAGGTATGTCTGTTAATGGTCCAGCATCCAGCAAACATGAGAATACCGCCTCACCTACTAGGAAAGTCAAGGCATCATTTAGCACAGTCTGTGCATACCATGAAACCTACAAAATTAGGCAGCAAGGAAAACTAATGCATCAAGAAGCTGGGATCACTGCAGGAAGAAACTACAAATAGCTCAGCAGTTCAGCTGCAGACAAAAAGACTGAATAAATCTCTTTCAACTTTCTGGTTTAAAAGACCGAGTTTGCACTTTTCCCGCTTTTCCTGTAACTAGTCTAGTCCAGATACAGATTTGCTGTATCCAGGACTGTATGCAAGCTTCTGAGCCCCCCAAGCCTTTCTGTTTTGGAGGGAAGCCTTCTAGCTTATTAGTGGGAGGGGTAAGCACTGGGTAGCCTATCTACCACAAGATGAGTGGTTTCTCGCCCAGAAATTGTAGCTTATTGGCCGTTTGGATAGTTTTTCCATCTTTTTCAACTTTCTGGTTTAAAAGCTCACATTTGTGCTTGTTTCCTGCCTTTCCTGTAATTGTCTAGTCCAGATACAGATTTGCTGTATCCAGGACTGTTTGTAAGCTTCTGAGTGGTGCCAAAGTCTGCTCTTCAATTTTTCCCTTAGATCTGCTAGTTCTCTCCTCTCCTACACTTTTACTAGCTTATTAGTTTAGCACTTTACCAGACTTCTTGTAGCAATTATTGTAGCACACAAAAGTGCTACCAGCACTAAATGTTCTACAAGGAAACAGCTCCAGTACTTATTATTAATGCCCAACCCTCCAGGCATGTCTAAAGGTCAGTTCCCTGTGCTTTCTCCTATTAACCTGAGGCAATGTGGCAACTGCCTCATGTGCACTGACAACCCTCTAATCTTACCTCCCAACACTCAGACTTGTGAGAGATGCACTTATATATTCAAATGGGAAGCCATGCACTCTCCAGCCAAGACTGGAATAGCTGGTCAAGAGGAGAAGGTCAACACTTGTACCACACTACATGGAACACATAGCCTTCCAGAACACATACCGGCATTGCCTTCACATAAAAACACAAACCACACACTCACCTTCACAGATACTCTCAATAAAAATCTACACAAACAGCAGAGACCTCCAAGGCATAAATGCACTCGACCACCACAACACTAATCATGAGACACATAACTCTCCTAAACAGTGTGCCACTCAACCAAAGCCCCTAAGGCAAAACAGCATGCCCAACACACTAGTCATAGGTGACTCAATAGTGAAGCACACTGATGTCCCACTCACTAGGCTGAATAAGGAGAAAGTAACAGTCAGCTGCCTGTCAGGCACCAGGATCTGCCACATAACGCATGCACTCAGGTCCCTCAACAACAGGTACAAATATGACTCTGTCATTGTACATGTGGGTGTGAAAGACCTGAGATGTACCTCCCTGGACTACATGAAAAGAGACATGCAGGAGTTCTCAGATTATGTAGCCCAGGTGAGTATGACCCTAGGCCTGAGCAACATCCTACCATCACCCAGAATGATACCACAGTACAAGCAGAAAATGATTGATTTCAACAATTGGCTAAGTTTCTGGTGTCATTCTAAGGGGTTCCAGTATCTGCCTGGGATGACATGATTGACAGACCTCAATGCTTTGCCAGAGATGGTCTGCATATCCCTAGGCTTCCGGATACTGGCCAAGGCTCTCGCCACCCCTATAGTGCCTTTTTTAGGTGGTATTCCAAAGACCAAATTACCACCATAGCAGCTACAAACAAATGCAATATGAGGGTCATGCTGCTCAATGCTAGAAGTCTAAATCTCAAAATGCACTCGCTCGAAGCACTCCTTAAAATGGAGAACATTGACATTTGTGCTGTAACAGAGACCTGGTTCAAGGCAGCAGAAAGCACCCCTGCACTACCAGGCTATAAGTCATCCCACATCTTTTGGCCCCAGAACTTGGACCGAAGCTCCAAAGGCGGTGGTATTTCCATATTCATAAAGGATGCACACACCTCTAGACTGGTAGCCCAACATAATGTATCTGAGATACTTCAGCTGCAGCTAACATCGGGTAAGGCAGTGATTCAGGTCGTAGCCTGCTATAGGTCCCCAACCATGTCCCAAGACTCACACTCTACATTCCTAAGCACCTTGGAGAATATAAGGATTCAACCTACCACTCTCATACTGGGTGACTTCACCTACCCCTCCATTAACTGGGAAAACTACTCATGTGAAAGACCACAGAAGTACCTCACCAAGAGGATCAATGGCCTCAAACAGATGCCCTATGCAGCTCGACTGAAGAAACTCCAGTTGTACTCGGTTGCATACCGCCTACTCAGAGGTGATCTATGCTCCACCCAGAGTTGATGGACATGCTCCACCTAAAGAAAACCTTATCCCCTTGAGCCACATGCTCTAGGGATCTAAACCTCACCACAACAATAAATAGGACATGCTGGAGGGATCGATTCCTGTCCCAGAGACTTCCCATGCTTTGGAACAAGATCCCAATCTATATTAGGCAGAGCTCCTCGCTAACACTCTTCAAAAGAAACCTTGACAAGTGGATGGGAAACAGAAAGTTTACCTCGGGGATCACTTCAGTGGCTCTGCTGGATAGAGGCACAGGGAACTAATCTAAGGGGGAGGTGAAAGCCAATGCATTCTGGCTAGGCTTATAAATGCCTTCGGGCAGATAGCCTAGTACCCACCTATGAACCTATGTACCAATACACTTGCCCAATGTTTCCTGGAATTCATTAATTCCAATGCCCTGGACCAGCTCGTTCTTATCACCACTAGAGGTAGCAACATCCTTGACCTGGTCATTACTAACATGGGTGACCATTGCTCTACACCTGTAGTCAACTCCTCCCTGGTTAGATCTGACCACAAAATAATCATCTTGGAAATCCACATCCCTACCACCCCCCCGCAAAGGTAACCACCATGAAAAACTTCTCCAAAGCTAACTTTGGGCTCCTAAAAACAGAGGTGCTTAACTTCACGGCACCCATGCAAATGAAGAATAATTTCATGACCACCGAATCATACACCAGTGCACTTTACGAACACATACATGGATTTTGCCATACCCAATACAACCAAGATGCTCTCCTCCAAAAAAGGAAGCCAATCTGGTGGTTCCCTGCCATAAACACACTCTACAACAGAAGGAGGAAACTGATACAGAATAAGGTAAAGTCCCAAGACTGGAAAAACTCCCTTATCAGCCTCAACAAAAAGTTGAGATCCCTCATCAAATCCTGTAAAGCTAGCTATGAAAACAGAATTGCAGCAGATAGCAAAGACAACCACAAGGCCTTCTATAGTTATGTATAGAACCCCATGGCAATACCCAGATTTGCTCCGAGCTACTGCACAATGGTACCTCCTATACTGACCCAACTGATATTGCCAATATACTGGCCGACAGATTCAGTGCCAACTTTACCCCTCTCCCCCCAAAGGACCAATCAGAATACCAGTAGATTGCCAGGCACCCAGTATTACTGCTGCACAGGTTAAAACAGCACTGTCCAAGGCCAAGAATACAACTTCTATGGGACCTGACAATATCCCTGGCTGTGTCCTACATGAACTACAGAGTGAACTGGCACCTCATCTGTGTGCCCTGTTCAATCACAGCCTCACCTCAGGCTTTGTCCCTACCAAATGGTGCACTGCTACAGTCATCCGTCTCCACAAAGGAAGAGTGACTACAGACCCTGGCAACTATCACCCCATTAGCCTGACGAGTCTGATATGTAAAGCTATGGAATGCATCATCATGGACCTAATAAACAAGGATATAGGGAATCTCCAAACTCTGGATCCTACACAGTTTGGTTTTGTGAAGGGTATATCATGCCTGCTGAACTTGGTCGACTTCTTTGGGTCAGTCACCAGAGCTGTGGATAAAGGCAAGGTGCTTCATACAGCCTACCTTGATATGGCCAAGGCCTTTGATACCATTCCCCACTCAGGAATCATAGAAAAACTCACTAAGCTAGGCATCAACCCCTATATCACTAGGTGGGTTGCAAACTGGCTCAGAGATAGAACGCACAGTGTGAAAGTAGCTGGCTCTGAGTCAGACTGCCAGCCAGTCACGAGTGGAGTCCCACAGGGTTCGGTCCTGGGTTCTTTCCTGTTTGTTATCTACATCTCTGAAGTCCAGGCCAACACGAAGGAACTCTGACTGACAAAGTTCACAGACAATTGCAAGTTCGGAACTATTATTAACTCCCCAAGTGATGTTGACATCCAACAGAAAGACCTCACTGAGATCAATGGCTGGTGTCAGAACCATGGGCTTAAGCTCAATGCCAAAAAATGTGTCATCATCCCCCTTGGGAAAATCCCAGTTCCCTTGAATTACCACATCGATAGTAGTCCACTGAACACAGAAGGCATTATAAGAGATCTGGGAACACAGGTTGACAGCAACCTCTCTTTTGACCACCACATTGCCACTACGGTCAGAAAGTTCTTCTATGTGGCACATCTCATTACTAAGGGTTTTGCATCCAGGAAGAAAGAGGTCATTGTCTCCCTCTAGTCTTCCCTCATTAGGTCAGTCATCGAGTACAATGCCCCATTTGGCATGTACCTCACTAGACACCTGCAACAACTGGAGAGGTGACAAAAGTACCTCATAAAGGGGATCCTCGGCCTTAAACACTTGTTCTATATGGACAGACTCAAAAAACTCCAACTATTCTCTGTCTCATATCACCTACTTAGAGGCGATCTCTGCCTGACTTACAAAGCCATGTCTGACCCAGCTCTGTTAGAAATGCTACAGCTAAAGAAATCCCAATCCCTCTGCACCACATGCTCCAGAGACTTCAACTCATTACCACAATCAACAGAATATACTGGAGGGACAGGTTCATAACCCAGAGACTGCCCATGCTATGGAATAGACTTCTCATACATGTCAAGCATAGCACTCACTGGCCCTCTTCAAGAGAAACCTTGAGGAGTGGATGGGAAATAGAAAATTCATGCCGAGGATCACTCCAGTGGCTCTGCTCGACAGAGGCACTGGAACTAAGGTCGGGTGGCACAGTGCCAGGGTAATCATATGGGCTAGGCTTGTAAAGGCTCCAGGGCCATTAGTCTAGTACACACCTATGAACCTATAAACAGTTAATATTAAATGGTCATATAACAGCGAGGAAGGAGAAGAGATGATATACTTGTAATGAAAGAGCCATTTGTTATCTTTCAAGTTCAAACACTGTAAATTGAATACAAACAACTATGGTGTTTCTAGAATATAAACACTCACTTTTACTAGTCTGACCTGAACTGTAGGGGAAAGAGCTATTGTATAAGGGATCAGTAATGGCAAAATATATTGTGATGATGACCCAGCTGCATAATTAAGCATATATTCCACACTTTTGTGTGCTATGTATTGTTATGAAAGACTCTGTATGTAGCGATTTCTTTTTGCTTAGAAAGGTTAATATTTACAAAATTACTTGGCAGACCTTTTAATGGGTCCAGTATTACTTGTTGGTACAGTTAAGGAATTTTAGATGCCATACATATGAAAAGAAAACAAGAAGGCAGAACATTTCATATGTGTGTTGGAGATGGTGGTCAATCTTAGGACTACCAAATCCATTCAGAAAGTTAGATACCCAAATTTATTTATTTATTTTATTTACATTTTGTTGAGTGGGTTAGTCTCACTAGGCCAATTTCCTCTTTTCAGGGGAGTCCAAAGGTTGTAGTAATACTGACAAGAGGAAATTTGACCAGGGCACCAGGAACTTCCCCTATTATTTTCATAAGTGCTGTGGGATCTTTTATATCCATTTGAGCTACCACCAACTCAGGCAGATGGGACCTCAGTTTAACATCTGTGGGTGGCACACTTATGAATGCAGCATCCACATTATGATAAAATGCAGTGTCATTATTGGAAAATTAATCCAAGTGCCTGGTGTGGGAATAGAATTCACAGCCTCCTGATCTTCTAGTACCAGTGGCAAGTGTGCTGCTTGTTGATCTGCTGAGACTGCATGTACCAGTTACACAAACAGAGAGTGCCCTGCCTCTTGAAGCCATATTTTTTACTAAGTGATCTTTAGTATATTATGTATATGATATGATGTTGTATGAACTTAATCAATATATACTGTCTAAAGAGTATATGCATTAGATACCCTATCTGTTAATTTATTTACCCTTAAAGTATACCCACTTCAAAATAAGCAAATTTATGAATTATGCTAAGTGTGCATAAAAATCTGTAATTTCAACATTCGGTAAGGGAAATGACACTTTCAAATAACTAGGGTTGTGCTCTATAATTCAAGAGGCCAAATATTTCACAGTGAGACGTTCAACAGGACACAGTGGTCACAAGTCACTTGAATGGAAAGAAGAGACCAAACGTAGAATCGATAATGTGTTGCCAGGTATTATGTTACACTGTAACCCCCATCAGCACTGAGGAAAGTACTCATGGATGATGTGTAGTCAAGCACCACATAGCTCCAAGGGGTTGGGTCACATGACGCGGTAGTGATTTGTGTCACTGCCTCTCACTCTTAGGCTCTAACCTGTGAGGGTTTCTCATGACAATCCAAGGGCTGTAAATTTGATCCTCAGAAAAGCAAGACTGAGAGAGGTATATAGAAACAGTATACTGAGCAACTGTTTTTCTGGCGTGATTGTTCAGTGTGCTATGAGGGAGAAATTCAAGGTCTATCTTAGAGGTGTATAAAGCCTCTGGCACATAATGCTTCAGCAGTGTGTTATATAGCACCACATATAAATGTGTCAGTCCTGAGACACAGCTAATTAAAATTAGCCATGTGCTTTGTCCCAGAGCTTTACTCAGGGATCAAAATTGTGTAGGAAAGCAATTCAAAGACAAGCTCTCCCATGCTATTTCAGAGCAGAAGGGACTGAACACATGAACACAACATTTTGTTGTCTATACTACTGTTGTCTATAACAGCTTATCTGTTAATACTGTAGCAGTTATGTGTGTGTGTGTGTGTGTGTGTGTGTGTGTGTGTGTGTGTGTGTGTGTGTGTGTGTGTGTGTGTGTGTGTGTGTGTGTGTGTGTGTGTGTGTATGTGTGTGTGTGTGTGTGTGTGTGTGTGTGTGTGTGTGTGTGTGTGTGTGTGTGTGTGTGTGTGTGTGTGTGTGTCTGTGTGTGTGTGTGTGGCCAGGAGTCCTGTGTCATTTTAGAGCAATGATATTTTGTGATATGAGCTAAAGAGTAGCAAAATGTCTATAGAGGTTTTTCCAAGTTGGATTTTTCAGTAAGAGAAAGAAGTGTGTGTGTGTGTGTGTGTGGGGGGGGGTGCTATACGAGCATTACTGCACTAATACATAGAAGGTTGGAAGAAGTATTTGTTTTCATTTGATCCATGAAAAATGATATCTGGGCTAAATATTCCCCTGATGTTAATATATAATGGAAGCAGATAAGGATTATATAGTTGTTCATTGATTATTTTAAGGGAAGCCACTTTTGATACTGGACAGAGGCAAATAATAGTTCATTTTTAAATGTGATAAGCTGCATGCTGTTTAATTTAGTGTCCAGACCTAGCTACTCAGATACTTTTTGAACCTGATCGACTTCTTTGAGGCAGTCAACAAAGACGTAGACGAGGGTAAGGTGGTTCACACAGCCTATCTTGACCTCACCAAGGCTTTCGACACCATCCCCCATTCTGGAATTATAGCTAAACTCACTAAACTAGGTATAAATCCCTATGTCACAAGATGGGTTGCCAACTGGCTCACTAACAGAACCCACACTGCAAAAGTTGCAGACTCCAAATCTGACTTCAAACCAGTGACAAGTGGAGTACTGCAGGGTTCAGTCCTGGGACCTGTCCTGTTTGGTATCTACTTCTCTGAAGTACAGGCTAACACAGAAGGCCTATGGCTAACAAAGTTCACAGATGACTGCAAACTAGGAGCCATAGTCGAGTCCCCAAATGATGTGGACATCCTATAGAAGAGCCTCATTGAGACAGATAACTGGTGTCAGAGGCATGGCCTCAAGCTCAATGCCAAAAAGTGCATTGTCATCCCCTTTGGGAAAAACTCTGTATGCATGAACTACCACATAAATGGCAGTCTACTTAACACCTAATGTGTGATAAGAGACCTTGGGACCCAGGTGGACAGTAGTCTCTCCTTTGATAATCACATCACCACAGTAGTCAGGAAATCCTTCTATGTGGCATACCTCATCACAAAAGGGTTCTCATCCAGGAAAAAAAGAGGTCATTGTTCCCCTGTACTCAGCACTCATTAGACCCATTATAGAGTACAATGCCCCATTTGGAATGTACCTCACAAGACATCTGCAGCAGTTGGAAAGGCCACAAGATTACTGGCCTCAAACAGATGCCCAACACTGACCATCACAAAAAACTCCAGCTTTACTCTGTAGCACATTGCCTACTCCCAGGAGATCTCTGCCTAACATATAAAGCTACTTTAAACCCAGAGCTGTTGGACATGCTACACCTAAAAAAATCACAATCCCTCCAATCTACATGCTCTAGGGACCGAAACCTTGTCACCACAATAAACAGGACATGCTGGAGGGACAGATTCCTGTCCAAGAGACTTCCTATACTCTGGAACAAGCTACCCATCTATGTCAAGCAAAGTTCCTCATTAGCACTCTTCAAGAAAAATCTTGATGAATGGACGGGAAATAGGAAATACACCCTGGGGATCACTTCTGTGGCTCTGCTCGACAAGGGCACAGGAAATTAACTTTCTTGGGTGGCGTAAGCCAGGGAACTTTGTTGGCTTGGCTTACTTAGGCCCTTGGGCCGATAGCCTAGTACCTACCTATGAACCTATGAACCTATGTAACTGTATGTTAATTGTTACAAACAAGCAGGTATAGTAGTTGAACAGAGTATAGGTGCAAAGAAAGTCAAGTGATATAAACAAAATAATGTTTTCCTTAAAACAACAGAACCTAGGAATATGGCTGAGTATACAGAATTCACTGATGAATCATTGTTAAAGACAGAACCAAAAAGGTATTTACTGCGTTTTTTGGTGCTTGTACCTGCCAGATTTGTGGCCATTTACGTCATGTCCATTTATTCCACACACATGTTCAAAGACATGCCCATTCCTGACTGTGGTGTAGCCATCAGGAGGACACCTGCCATGGGATTTTTATATTATAGGTTCATAGGTTCATAGGTTTATACTAGGCTATCTGCCCTAAGGCATTTATAAGCCTAGCCCAAATTTTTGTGGCTTACGCCACCCCTTATATGAAAAAATACTGTGCCCATTAGTTTGTTGTGCCTCTGTCCAGCAGTGACACAGAGATGATTCCCGGGGTAAACCTACGATCTCCCATCCACAGGTCTAGATTTCTCTTGAACAGAGTCAGCGAGGTGCTCTGCCTCACATGGACCGGGATTTTATTCCACAGCATAGGGAGTCTCTGAGTGATAAATCTATCCCTCCAGCACGTCCTATTTATATCCGTGCTAAGGTTTAAGTCACTTGCTCTAGTGGTTTTGGTGGATTTGGATTTTTGAGGTGGAGCATGTCCATTAATTCCGGGTTGGACATGGCCTTGTATGTCAGGCACATGTCACCTCTGAGCAGATGGTATGCAACTGAATAGAGCTGGAGTTTCTTCAATCTGGCAGCATATGACAGATTTTGGAGTCCCTTTATCCTTTTGGTGAGGAACTTTTGGGGTCTCTCCAATTGCTGCAGATGTCGGGTGAGATACATCCCGAATGGGGCATTGTACTCAATCATTGGTCTGATAAGTGAAGAGTACAGGGGAACAATGACCTCACTAGATCTGGATGTGAATCCCTTCATGATCAGGTGGGCAATGTAGAAGGTCTTTCTAACCACTTTAGCAACGTGAGTGTCAAAAGAAAGGCCACTGTCAACCTGGGTCCCCAGGTCCCTGATAACCTCTTCTGTGCTTAGTGGATTGCCACCTATATGGTAGCTTGGGGTTACCTTGTTTTTCCCGAAGGGTATGACTATACATTTTTGGCGCTTAACTTCAGGCCATGGCTCTGGCACCAGCTATCTGTTTCCGTGAGTCCCTTCTGAAGGATATCCGTGTCCGATGCACTTTCCACTATGGCCCAGTTTGCAGTCGCCTGCAAACTTTGTCAGCCAAAGTCCTCCCATGTTGGCCTGTACTTCTGAGAAGTAGATGCCAAACAATAGGGGCCAAGGACCGAGCCTGTGGGACACCACTTGTGACCGGCTTGAGTCTGACACAGCGCCAGCAACTCTAACCCTGTGGGTTCTGTCCTTAAGCCAGTTTGCAACCCATCTTGTGACATATGGGTTTACATTTAAGCTGGTACGTTTTTCTACAATACCCCAGTGGGGTATTGTGTCGAAAGCCTTTGCAAGGTCAAGGTAGGCTGTATGGACTGCCTTTCCTCATCAATGGCCTTGGTGACTGTTTCAAGAAGTCCACCAAGTTCAAAAGGCATGATCTTCCCTTGACAAAGCCAAACTGGGTCGGGTCCAATGTCTGCAAGTCCCCTATATCTTTGTTTATGAGCTCAATTATGATCCTCTCCATAGCTTTGCAGACTAGACTTGTTAAGCTTATGGGGCGGTAATTACCAAGGTCCGTAGAGGTGCCGCCTTTGTGGAGTGGGACCACAGTTGCCGTACGCCACTCCTTGGGCACGTATCCTGTGGTAAGGCTGAGATTAAACAGCTGCCTTATGTGCGGGTTTAATTCCTCATTTAGCTCATGTAGCACACAGCTGGGGACACCATCCGGTCCCATTGATGCTGTGTTTTTAGCTTTAGAGAGAGCAGCTTTCATCTGCGCATTTGAGATGTCCGGGAGGCTACACTCGGCTGGGATAGTTATCTCTCCTTTAGGGGGGGGGGGTGAAGTTTGCACTGAACCTGTCTGCCAGTATGTTGGCAATGTCTGTGGGTTCAGTGATTTTTGTATCATTTTGGACTAATTCTGAGCATATCTGGGAGTTTCCACCCAGGTTCCTAACATAGCTGAAAAAGGCCTTATGATTGTCCTTTGAATCCATGGCAATTTTTCTCTCAAAATTGGCCTTAGCTGATTTTTATGAGTGCTCGTATTTTTTTACTAATAATGATCAGGGGTGACTTCCCTTTTATGGATTTTGTTCTATCATGTAATAGCTTTCTCCTCTTATTGTAAAGTTTGTTAATGGCTGGGGTCCACCAGACTGGACATTTGCCCTTTGTGGAAAGAGTCTTGGTTTTATTTGGGATTGCCTGATCCATGCAGTCCTGGAGGTGTTCATAGAAGGCATTTGTAAGGGCTTCCGCAGCTTGGGTTGTGGTTTCCACTGGCTCAGGGGCCTTGAAGGATACCACACCAGTCTTGAGTAGTGTAAAGTTTGCTTTAGAGAAGTTCTTCAATATGGTCTTTTTTGTTTGGGGTGGGGACGGGATGTGGATTTCCAGTGAGATTAGTTTATGATCAGATCTCACCAATGAGGGATATACTTCGTGTGGAGCATTTTGTCCGCATGTTTGTGACAATGAGATCTAGTATATTTTCTCCTCTCATGGGAACAGTGACTAGCTGTTCCATGGCATTTGAATTTATGAACTCCAGGAACCGTTGGGCTAGAAAGTTAGGGCTTGAGTAATGTTCCCAGTCTATATTCGGGTAGTTGAAGTCACCCAATATGATGGTGTTTGAGATACATTTATACCCTCCAGTGTCTTCAGAAAGGCTGTGTGGGGTTCCTGAGTTTGAGAGGGTGGCCTGTAGCATGCTACAATTTGTAGAGCAGTTTTGCCTATGGTTAGTTGCACCTGGATGGTTTCCAAAGCTTTGCGTTGCCACCAACCTGGAGGTGTGGGTATCCTTTATGAATATGGATACACCCTCCTTTTGTGGTGTGGTCCGGGTTTTGGGGCCGAACGCATGATATGAGGTAAAACCTAATAGTGCCGGGTGCTCTCAGGAGCCTTGAACCAGGTTTCAGTTACAGCACAGACATCGATGTTCTCCATACTGAGAAGGGCCTCGAGGCGTGCATTTTGAGATTTAGACTTCTGGCATTGAGCAGCATTACCCTCAGTTTCTTCCCATTTTGTTTTCTAGGGTGGTAGGTTTAGAATTTGAGCCTTGCCTAAAAGAGGCACTATGGGGTGGCAAGAGCCTTAGCCAATATCCGAATCCCAGGGTGACAGGTGCAAGCCGTCCCTCAAGCAGCGTGGCTTGTCAAGCATGTCATCCCAGGCAGACAGACACTGGATCCCTTTGAATGACACCAGACATTAAGCCAATTGTTAAAGCTGATCATCTTGTCTCTATATTGTGGCATCATTCTTGGTGAAGGAAGGATACTGCTCAGGGTTAGGTCATACCTGCCTGGGCTACATAATCAGAGAGCTCCTCTATGTCTCTTTCATGTAGTCCAGGGAGGTACGTCTCAGGTCGCTCACACCAGCATGGACAATGACTGTGTCATATTTGTACTTGCTGTGGAGTGACCCGAGTGCTTGTGTTATGTGGCGGATTCTAGCCCGATAGGCAGCTTACTGTGACCCTCTCCTTGTTCAGCCTGGTGAGTGGGACGCCAGTGTGTCTGACTATGGAGTCACCTATGACAAGTATGTTTGGTGTTGTATTTGGCCTTAAGGGCTGTGACTGCTTTGCACACTGCTTTTGTGGTTTATGTGTTGCTTGTGGGGTGTCTTGAGGTAGCAGTTGTTTGGGTGTCTGCTTTGGAGGCCTCTGCTGTTTAGGTAAATTTTACTCAGAGCCTCCGAGTATGTCTTTGTGTGTTTATGTGTTTGATTCAGTGGAGTGGTAGCATTATGTGAGGCTGGTTTTGTGGTGTGTGTAGTTGCCTTCTCCTCCTGTCTGGTCTTGCCAGTCCTGAGTTGAGAGAGCTCAGCCTCCAGTTTGGCTAAATAGCTGCATCTCTCGCAAGTATTTGTGTTATGTGGGAGGAGGAGAGGGTTGTCTGTGTACATGAGGCAGTTATAACATTGCCTCAAGATTCCCAGATTCACCAGCTGGACCGGAGAGGAGATTGACAACTGACCTTTGGACATGCTAGAATAATATTGGGAAATCCTTAATTGAAAACAAGGGCCAGTGGGGAGTGAGGGTGTAGTGCTTTTAATTTTTAGTGCTGACTTATATAATTGCTTTAGTGAGCAAGTGCCAGGTAACTTGTGTTACAAGTAACTAAATGCAAAAACGACAAACAGTAACTTTCTTTCAAGTGAAACAAGGAAATAAGTACAGTAAGCAATGCAGATATCACTAGTGATCCACAGAAGCGCTGAGAAGTTGCGTATTAGGTGGAATTAGCTTCCAGGGAAATAACAAGAAAACAAACAACAAGCATATAAACAAAGCTAGATTCAGCAGGCCTGGATCTAGTCTATGCTAGAGCAAACAAGGTGTACCAATTTCAGTAAGATACAGTTCAAATATTCAGGCACTATAAACCTTAAACCAGAAATTCCCAGCTCAGAAGGGCAGAGTCCAGCCTCTTCTCCCACAAGAGTGCAGACCACGAACCTTCTTAATGTAAAATAACTGGCCTGAAGCCCAAGTGCCTAAACCAGAACTAATACACTTGGACACTGGGCTCTCAATCAGCAGTTCCCAACTTAGAAGGATGAAAGCTATCTGTCCTGCCACCACAGTGCTTGCCACAAACCTTCCTAATGTAAAACAACTGGTCTGAAGCCCAAGTGCTTAATCCAAAAGACTTTCAAGTATTTCTTACAAATGCCTCGCTGTACATATTGGGGGAGCATATAGTGGGCGCATCACACTGACGTACCTCACCCATGAGATGACGTAGCCTCATCGACCCATCATGCAGGTATAACTTATCTATTATATGAGATAGTCCCTTTAATCCAGCGTGCAGATGTAACTCACTTGTAAGATAACATAGCCTCTGCTACCTATCACACAAATGTAATACAGCTGTCTGTAATATGAGATAGCCTCTGCAACCCACCATACAGGTAAAGCTCACCTATGAGATGACATAGACCCAGTAACACAGCATACAGATGTACCCCACCTATGAGATGATACAGCCCAAGCAATCCTGCATGAAGGTGTAAGTCATCTGTGATATGAGATTAAGGTGAAACTCACCTATGAGATGGCATAGACCCTGCAACACAGCATACAGATGGACCTCACCTATGAGATGATATAGCCACTGCAAACCAGCATGCAGGTATAAATCACCTGTGATATGAGAGACCCTCTGCATGCAGATGTAATTCACTTATAAGGCAACATAGCCTCTGCAACCTATCACACAAATGTAATACACCTGTAAGATGACACAGTCCCTGCAATACACCATGTGGGTATAAGTCATTTGTGATATGACATTGCCTCTGCAACTCAGCATACAGGTGAAACTCACCTATGAGAAACTTTACCCCTGCAACACAGATTGCAGGTATAACTCATCTGTGATATGAGATATCCTGTGCAATCCAGCATACAGATGTACCGCACCTTTTAGACGATATAGACAATGCAAAGCAGCATACAGATGTACCTCACTTATAAGATGACCTAGACCACAGACCATGCAAACTAGCATACAGCTGTGACTTACCTACATGATGATACAGACCAATGACCTATGCCTTCCGTGTATTAAAAGAGCTGCTTTTCCTAACGGATTTCTAGTCTCCTGTGAGGACATGGATGGGAGGTATACCTCTGTGACACACACACACACACACACACACACACACACACACACACACACACACACACACACGCACGCACGCACACACACACACACACACACACACACACACACGCACACGCACATGCACAAGCACATGCACACACACATATACACATGCTAGGTAGAGGTGAATAGGAAAAACCCTGTCACTTCACTCTTCAAAGCTGACTTACCCAGGCTTTAGCCATTAATTGAGCCCAGGATATCTGAGCCATAACTGGGTCTCTAGGAAAAAAGATTCTGATAACACAGAAGGAATATTTGGTACCCTAGTCTGCTCACGTCCTTGCCTACCCCAAAGTAGCAGATCCTACTAACCAGCAGGTTATCTTTCCTCTTCCCTTATAAGACTTGCATTGTGTCTGTCCCATGTTTTTGTATAATGTCCTCTCCATGCTAGTCTCAGCATTGTTTCCAGTACTGTATATTTATCTGATAAAACCATGCCCAGGCAGGCTTCCCTCATCTCAGATTTCCATTTTAACAGTGGCATTCCTCAACAGCAATTTATTATCTAATGTTTAACTTAACCCCCCCCCCCCATCAATAACTAATACTTTAAGCTCACATTATGAATTGTGACTGTATGGAAAAGCCTGCCACTGATGAAGATGGGTCCTTATGCCATTACTGAGGTTGTCAAACAACAGACTAAAGTCTTGAGTTTAACCAAAGTGGTGTACTTAACATTGTACAAACAGAAAGTAACACTGGGGAAAGGCTGACTGCACAGATGAAACATCTTTTAACATAAAGTTATTGCCTCACTAATAGCCTGTTATTATTCAATGATTTATAGTAGGAAAACATGCATATAAAGGCAAGACTTTGAATATATATTTTGCTAAACATCTACATTACAGATGGATAAAGTATTTGTATACACCTATAGAAACTTGCATAAACAACTAAAGAAATTCCTGGATTTTACCAACGGAATCTTTTTCTTTCTTTTTCACCTTTATCTATTTAAGGTTTGTGAGAAACATTTTCACTTTCATTATGACTGTGAGCAAGTGTTACTCCCATATTAAAATGATATGCACAAATTCTCAAACAGCAGTGTCTAAGACACTGAATGCATTAACACTGATCACATACTGTGAATGTAATATTGACAAAGTCTCTTAAAGCTTAAACAATCCAGCAATTCAGAATTATAATCCTACTCTCTGCAATAGCTAGCACTACCCTTTCTACTTTCTCAGACCATGTTCCATTGGTTTTAATACCAGCATTAATTTTTCCAAGTATTTGGGTTTCTAATACCATGACAGGAATAGACCCCATTTCTAAGTCAGGGTACTATTAGAGTTCATGACATTAGTACTGTTTCAGTCTTTGATGTTAGCCAAGAGAACTCTTCTTAGCTCCCACAATGTGCCTAGAATTTCCTTCTGTAATTCATATGGAGCTACATATATTGATGGCATGTTTAAGTACACAATTGTAAAGTCTTTCTTATTAAACCTGTTGTTCCTACTACCTTGCAACTGTCTGTGTATCTTTCTTTCATATTTCTCTAGTTTATCCCCGCAACGCCTGGTATATTGTAACGTTGTGTCAAGGGTTACCACCTGTCCCCCTTTGTGAGGGACAGTCCCTCTTTGAGCAGTTGTGTCCTGTGAAAAAAATAAAAAAAAAATGGCAAATGTCCTGATATTTTAGGACAAACATATTTCCCAAGTTTTCTTTAATAGTTGCATAAAACAATTATTTTTTATCTGAAATCCCTAAATGTTATATGAAATAGCATAAGCAACTCAAATGCTACAAGAATAAGCTTTTATTTTGGCAAAAAAGTGAAGTTCTATCCATTGTATTGGCCATGGGTATGTTTTTTCATGCAAAATCTGACATTTCTACAAAAAATGTCCCACTTTGGGCATTTGAAAAGGTGGCAACCCTAGCTGTGTATCTTTGTATGTAAGACACTGTAATTACTGGGCCTAGCCGTTTCAGTGATTAATGTTACTGTTGTCTTCTTTTCATGGACTACTGCATCTGGTTTTCTCACATCTATTTTTTTTGAACTGTTGGTAATGTGATTTATAAATGTCATCATTCTCTGTAATGCTTTGTGGTTCATGTTTCCAATACTTCTTAGCTACTTCTATTGAAAGTTTTGCCACATTATTGTGTTTTTCACCACACAGGCCCCCTCTGCCATGAGTGTGTCACACCCAGCAACAAAATGTGTAACTGTTTCCAGTTCTGTTTTACAGAACTTGCAGTTGTCTGTTTCTCCTACTTTTTCACTATACTAAAAATTAATGTATACATAGTCCACTATCAATCATTATTAGCCTTTCATCTTTTGGTTTCAGTTCATCTTTCCTTAACCATTTTGGCCAAAACGAGGATGCTTCAGGGTATCTCTGTACATGCCATTATATTTGTGGGTGCTCCTTCCCCCTCCCACTTTTAGTCCATTTCCTTATCTTTTTTTTTTTTGTAACATTCAATTGCTGTCTGATTTTTGTCTACTTTTGGTCTGACTTCCATTTCCACTTGACACCAAAATGCTTCTGCTAGATGTCATCTTAGACTTCTTCTCCTCACATTTTCAAACTTTCACTGTGTTCGAATCTGGTGAGGTCAGCAGATATGCATGCAGTGGTATGATTGCAGATCCATACACATCATCAGTTTCGAGGAGGCCCATACCTCCTTCAGGATAAGGAATATATAATCTTCATATAGACTGATTTTTATATATCATTTGATAAGTATGCAACATTTTTCTTGTTTTCGTGTCCAAATGAATCAGTACTTCTTGGGGCCAGTCAGTCACTGCAAAACTGTAGGTTAAAACAGGAAGTGCAAATTGATTTATAACTTTGACTTTATTTCTAGATGTCAGGGCAGTCTTCAATATTTTTTTAGTCTTCTGAAGTATTCCTTACTGAGCTTTATTCACATTTGTTCAAGTTTTATTGCCAATCCTTCATCTATTTCAAACTAGAGACTCCCTCCAGCACAAGCCCCTTTATATCATATTCCTGTCCCAGGTTGATATTTTCTTAGTGCTACACCTTTCCTTTTTAAATGTTGCTTTTGCACATTTGTCAGTATCAAATGTAATTTTTACAGCATCAGAGAAAGTTCTAATCATTTGCAGTTATGCTTTCAACCCTTCATTTAATGAACGGTACAGTTTTAAGTCATCCACAGAACCAAATTGTAACTATAGGCTAATCTGTTAAGTAAACAATGTAATGGGTTAAGAGCAAAACAAAATAGCAGTTGTGACAAAGAATCACCATGGCATGGGAAATGCCCCTCCAAACCCAAAGAACTCAGCAGCCTTAACAGAGTTGTTCACAGAAACCCCGTACAACCATGTGAATGGATGCAGTACCTAACAGAAGTAATCCCAAAATTAACTTCAAAAACAAACCACCCTGGTGATATTCCAAATTAAATGGCTATGCTAACAAAAGAAAAACAATTATGGCTAAAATTGGGAAGTGTAACTCTCATAAAAATAAGAAGTCTCTCAGCTGTACCTCTCAACCTCTTAGCACAAGAAATCTGGACAATGGCAAAAATAATGGGGGTGGGGACAATGGCACAAAAATAGGGACAGATTTTAAATATTTTCTCACAGCTGTAACCGTAGTTTCAAAATCAGAAAAATAGGAACCACGACATGCACAGGAAAGTTGCTTTAGTGGTTTCATTCATTTAATGTTGAACTTCATCAGAAAATATTTACAAAACACATTGGACAAGTTTAAATGCAAGTGGAAATGACATCATGCTTGCTTCAACCAATGAAATACCTCAATCAGCAATCAAAACTGGAGCCAACATCTACTGTATCAATATTAAAATTTAAAGATACAAAAAAGAGCAATTGCAAATAATCTAAAAATTCATATAATTTTATATTTGAAAACACTCTTTATGCTGATAGTGTCATTAATGCCAGTGAAAAATCCACTCTAAGAAAAACTTGTCACTTCAACTTGTGTTTTTCTAAATAATTATTGAAAGAATCGACAAATAATTATTGATCAACTTTTTCAAGCACCAAAAGTTCAAACTTCCAGAAGTGTAAGCACTTCTATGTTCAGCTTAAGTTTATTGTCATCACATTTCTTAATAGCTAACGTATAGTTTTACCTATGTAAAAACTTTGGCAGTTGGTGTGCAGGTGGCCAGATAAACTATACCTACACTATTACAATTGTAACAATCTTTTGCTACAAAGTAAAAACCACAATGTTCAAAGAAATTACTACTGTGCATGTTAATATATCTACAATATTTGCACTTGTTACAAGGACCCGTTCCCCAAAAATTTTTAACTTCATGATTTGAAACAGTAGAGGTTTGTTCCAATAAATGCTTCAAATTCAGGGTTCTCTTATATACAAATTTCGGCTTTCCTAAAATCTTAGTTAAATCAGAATTTCTTTCTTTCTTGGGTGGCGTAAGCCAGGGAACTTTGTTGGCTAGGCTTACTTAGGCCCTTGGGCCGATAGCCTAGTACCTACCTATGAACCTATGTAACTGTATGTTAATTGTTACAAACAAGCAGGAATAGTAGTTGAACAGAGTATAGCAGCAAAGAAAGTCAAGTGATATAAAGAAAATAATGTTTTCCTTAAAGCAGCAGAACCTAGGCATAGGGCTGAGTATACAGACTTCACTGATGAATCATTGTTAAAGACAGAACCAAAAAGGTATTTACTGCGTTTTTTGGTGCTTGTACCTGCCACATTTGTGGCCATTTACGTCATGCCATTTATTCCACACACGTGTTCAAGGCCATTCCCATTCCTGACTGTGGGGCAGCCATCAGGAGGACACCTGCCATGGGATTTTTACATTATGGTCTAAGTATTTCTTACAAATGCCTCACTGTACATATTGGGGGAGCATACAGTGGGCACATCACACTGACGTACCTCACCCATGAGATGACGTAGCCTCATCGACCCATCATGCAGGTATAACTTATCTATTATATGAGATAGTCCCTTTAATCCAGTGTGCAGATGTAACTCACTTGTAAGATAACATAGCCTCTGCTACCTATCACACAAATGTAATACACCTGGGTGTAAGATGTCTGTAATATCAGATAGCCTCTGCAACCCAGCACACAGGTTAAGCTCACCTATGAGATGACATAGACCCAGCAACACAACATACAGATGTACCCCACCTATGAGATGATATAGCCCAAACAATCAAGCATGAAGGTGTAAGTCATCTGTGATATGAGATTAAAGTGAAACTCACCTATGAGATGGCATAGACCCTGCAACACAGCATACAGATGTACCCCACCTATGAGATGATATAGCCCAAGCAGTCCAGCATGAAGGTGTAAGTAATCTGTGATATGAGATTAAGGTAAACCTCACCTATGCAATGGCATAGACCCTGCAACACAGCATACAGATGGACCTCACCTATGAGATGATATAGCCACTGCAAAACAGCATGCAGGTATAAGTCACCTGTGATATGAGAGACCCTCTGCATGCAGATGTAATTCACTTATAAGGTAACATAGCCTCTGCAACCTATCACACAAATGTAATACACCTGTAAGATGACACAGTCCCTGCAACACACCATGTGGGTATAAGTCATTTGTGATATGACATTGCCTCTGCAACTCAGCATACAGGTGAAACTCACCTATGAGAAACTTTACCCCTGCAACACAGATTACAGGTATAACTCATCTGTGATATGAGATATCCTGTGCAATCCAGCATACAGATGTACCGCACCTTTTAGATGATATAGACAATGCAAAGCAGCATACAGATGTACCTCACTTATAAGATGACCTAGACCACAGACCATGCAAACTATTATACAGATGCGACTTACCTACATGATGATACAGACCAATGACCTATGCCTTCCGTGTATTAAAAGAGCTGCTTTTCCTAATGGATTTCTAGTCTCCTGTGAGGACATGGATGGGAGGTATACTTCTGTGACACACACACACACACACACACACACACACACACACACACATACACATGCTAGGTAGAGGTGAATAGGAAAAACCCTGTCATTTCACTCTTTTTAAAGCTGACTTACCCAGGCTTTAGCCATTAATTGAGCCCAGGATATTTGAGCCATAACTGGGTCTCTAGTAAAAAAGATTCTGATAACACAGAAGGAATATTTGGTACCCTAGTCTGCTCACGTCCTTGCCTACCCCAAAGTAGCAGATCCTACTAACCAGCAGGTTATCTTTCCTCTTCCCTTATAAGACTTGCATTGTATCTGTCCCATGTTTTTGTATAATGTCCTCTCCATGCTAGTCTCAGCATTGTTTCCAGTACTGTATATTTATCTGATAAAACCATGCCCAGGCAGGCTTCCCTCATCTCAAATTTCCATTTTAACAGTGGCATTCCCCAACAGCAGTTTATTATCTAATGTTTACCGTAACCCCCCCCCCCCCGTCATCAATAACTAATACTTTAAGCTCACATTATGAATTGTGACTGTATGGAAAAGCCTGCCACTGATGAGGATGGGTCCTTATGCCATTACTGAGGTTGTCAAACAACAAACTAAAGTCTTGAGTTTAACCAAAGTGGTGTACTTAACATTGTACAAACAGAAAGTAACAGGGGGGAACGGCTGACTGCACAGATGAAACATCTTTTAACATAAAGTTATTGCCTCACTAATAGCCTGTCATTATTCAATGATTTATAGTAGGAAAACATGCATATAAAGGCAAGACTTTGAATATATATTTTGCTAAACATCGACATTACAGATGGATAAAGTATTTGTATACATCTATAGAAACTTGCATAAACAACTAAAAAAAATTCCTGGATTTTACCAACAGAATATTTTCACTTTCTTTTTCACCTTTATCTATTTAAGGTTCGTGAGAAACATTTTCACTTTCATAATGACTGTGAGCAAGTGTTACTCCCATATTAAAATGATATGCACAAATTCTCAAACAGCAGTGTTTAAGACACTGAATGCATTAACACTGATCACATACTGTGAATGTAATATTGACAAAGTCTCTTAAAGCTTAAACAGTCCAGCAATTCAGAATTATAATCCTACTCTCTGCAATAGCTCGCACTACCCTTTCTACTTTCTCAGACCATGTTCCATTGGTTTTAATACCAGAATTAATTTCTCCAAGTATTTAGGTTTCTAATACCATGACAGGAATAGACCCCATTTCAAAGTCAGAGTACTATTAGAGTTCATGACATTAGTACTGTTTCAGTCTTTGATGTTAGCCAAGAGAACTCTTCTTAGCTCCCACAATGTGCCTAGAATTTCCTTCTGTAATTCATATGGAGCTACATATATTGATGGCATATTTAAGTATACAATTGTAAAGTCTTTCTTATTAAACCTGTTGTTCCTACTACCATTGCAACTGTCTGTGTATCTTTCTTTCATATTGCTCTAGTTTCTCCCTGCAAAGCCTGGTATATTGTAATGTTGTGTCTAGGGTTACCATCTGTCCCACTTTGCGAGGGACAGTCCCTCTTTGGGCAGTTGTGTCCTGTGAAAAAAAAAAAAAATGGCAAATGTCCCGATATTTTAGGACAAAATATTTCCCAAGTTTTATTTAATAGTTGCATAAAACAATTATTTTTATCTGAAATCCCTAAATGTTATATGAAATAGCATAAGCAACTCAAATGCTACAAGAATAAGCTTTTATTTTGGCAAAAAAGTGAAGTTCTATCCATTGTACTGGCAATGGGTATGTTTTTTCATGCAAAATCTGACATTTCTACAAAAAATGTCCCACTTTGGGCATTTGAAAAGGTGGCAACACTAGCTGTGTCTCTTTGTATGTAAGACACTGTAATTACTGGGCTTAGCAGCTTCAGTGATTAATGTTACTGTTGTCTTCTTTTCATGGACTACTGCATCTGGTTTTCTCACATCTATTTTTTGAACTGTTGGTAATGTGATTTATAAATGTCATCATTCTCTGTAATGCTTTCTGATTCATGTTTCCAATACTTCTTAGCTACTTCTATTGAAAGTTTTGCCACATTATTGTGTTTTTCACCACACAGGCCCCCTCTGCCATGAGTGTGTCACACCTAGCAACAAAATGTGTAACTGTTTCCAGTTCTGTTTTACAGAACTTGCAGTTGTCTGTTTCTCCTACTTTTTCAACAGACTTTATAAATTAATGTATACATAGTCCACTATCTATCATTATTAGCCTTTCATCTTTTGATTTCAGTTCATCTTTCCTTAACCGTTTTGGCCAAAACGAGGATGCTTCAGGATATCTCTGTACATGCCATTATATTTGTGGGTGTTCCTTCCCCCTCCCCCTTTTAGTCCATTTCTTTTTTTTTTTTGTAATATTCATTTGCTCTCTGATTTTTGTCTACTTTTGGTCTGACTTCCATTTCCACTTGACACCAAAATACTTCTGCTTGATGTCATCTTAGACTTCTTCTCCTCACATTTTCAAACTTTCACTGCGTTCGCATCTGGCGAGGTCAGCAGATATGCATGCAGTAGTATGATTGCAGATCTATACACATAATCAGTTTTGAGGAGGCCCATACCTCCTTCAGGATAAGGAATATATAATCTTCATATAGACTGATTTTTACATACCATTTGATAAGTATGCAACATGTTTCTTGTTTTCATGTCCAAATGAACCAGTAATTTTTGGGGCCAGTCAGTCACTGCAAAACTGTAGGTTAAAACAGGAAGTGCAAATTGATTTATGGCTTTGACTTTATTCCTAGATGTCAGGGCAGTCTTCATAGGTTCATAGGTTCATAGGTTGATACTAGGCTATCTGCCCTAGGGCATTTATAAGCCTGGCCAGAGTGTGTTTGGCTTTCGCCACCCTTTTAGATTAGTTGACTGTGCCTCTGTATAGTAGGTCACAGAAGGTAGCCCTTTTAAGGTTAGTTTACTGTACCTCTCTCAAGCAGGGACACAGACGAGATCCCAGGGGTAAACTTATGATCTCCCATCCACTCGTCAAGATTTCTCTTGAAGAGGGTCAGTGAGGGGCTCTGCCTAACATGGATTGGGATTTTGTTCCAGAGTGAGGGGAGCCTCTAGGATATGAATCTGTCCCTCCAGCATGTCCTATTTATTTCTGTGCTGAGGTTGAAGCCCCTGGAGCATGTAGCTCTAAGGGATTTGGATTTCCTGAGGTGAAGCATGTCCATTAATTCTGGGTTGGACATGGCTTTATATGTCAGACACAGATCGCCTCTGAGTAGGCGGTACGCAACTGAGTAGAGCTGGAGTTTCTTTAGCTGAACTGCATAGGGCATCTGTTTGAGCCCCTTGATTCTCTTGGTGAGATACTTTTGGGGTCTTTCCAGTTGCTGCAGGTGTTGGGTAAGGTACATCCCAAACGGGGCATTGTACTCAATTATGGGCCTGATAAGTGATGAGTAGAGGGGCACAATGACCTCTCTTGATCTAGATGTGAACCCTTTCATGATAAGGTGGGCTATATAGAAGGTCTTTCTAACCACTTTGGCAACGTGATTGTCAAAGGAGAGATTACTATCTACTTGGGTCCCCAAGTCCCTAATTACTTCTTCCGTACTTAATGGATTACCACCTATGTGGTAATTTGTGGGCACTTTGTTTTTCCCAAAGGGGATGACTATGCACTTTTTGGCATTTAGCTTTAGGCCATGGCTTTGGCACCAGTTATCCGTCTCTGTGAGACCCTTTTGGAGGATGCTTGTGTCAGATGGAGAGTCAATTACGACACCCAGTTTGCAATCATCTGCGAACTTGGTCAGCCATAGTCCACCCGTGTTAGCCTGTACCTCGGAGAAATATATACCGAACAAGAGAGGTCCCAGGACTGAGCCTTGTGGGATGCCACTTGTAACTGGTTTAGAGTCTGACATTGCACCTGCTAGTCTGACCATGTGGGTTCTATCCTTGAGCCAGTTTGCAACCCATCTTGTGACATAGGGGTTGATATTTAAGCTGGTGAGCTTATTTATGATGCCCGAGTAGGGTATTGTGTCGAAGGCTTTTGCAAGGTCCAGGTAGGCTGTGTGGACTACCTTCCCTTCATCTATGGCTTTGGTAACTGTTTCAAAGAAGTCAACCAGGTTCAAGAGGCAATATCTGCCCTTAACAAAGCCGAATTGGGTAGGATCCAGTGTCTGGAGGTTCCCAATGTCTTTGTTTATAATTTCCATGATGATACGCTCCATAGCTTTGCAGACCAGGCTAGTCAGGCTTATAGGGTGATAGTTTCCGGGGTCTGTTGTGGCAGCACCTTTGTGGAGTGGGACCACTGTTGCTGTACACCATTCCTTGGGTACATATCCTGTAGTAAGGCTGAGATTGAACAGTGACTTTATATGAGGGTTTAGTTCTTCTTGGAGGTCGTGTAAGACGCAGCCTGGGACACCGTCTGGTCCCATTGATGCTGTGTTTTTTGATTTGGAGAGGGCAGCTCTCACCTGTGCATCTGTGATCTCAGGAAGGCTACACTCTGTGGGATAGACATTTGCTCTTTTGGGGGGGAAGGGGGGGGAGTTTGCACTGAACCTTTCTGCCAGGATGTTAGCAATGTCTGTGGGTTCAGTGTATTTTTTGTCATATTGCACTAACTCAGAGCATATCTGGGAGTTGCCTCCCAGGTTTCTGACATAACTAAAGACCTTGTAATTATCTTTAGTGTCTTGTGCAATTTTTCTTTCGAAGCTGGCCTTAGATGATTTTATGAGGGATTGTAGTTTCTTGCTAGTACTGATCAGTGACGCCTTCCCTTTTTGGGATTTTGCTCTGTCATGTAGTAGCTTTCTCCTTCTGTTGTATAGCTTATTTATGGCCGGGGTCCACCAGACTGGCCTCCTGCCTTTGGAGGAGTGAATCTTGGTTTTATTTGGGATAGCATGCTCCATGCATTCCTGTAAGTGTCCATAGAATGCTTTTGTAAAGGATTCTGCATTTTGGGCTGTATTTTCCACTGGCCCGGGGGCTTTGAAGGATTCCACCTCAGATTTGAGAAGTGTGAAGTTTGCTTTTCAGACGTTCTGCACCGTGGTTTCCTTGGCTAGGGGTGTGGATGGAATATGGATGTCCAGTGAGATTTGTTTATGGTCTGATCTTACCAATGAGGGGTATACCTCTGGTGTGGAACATAGAGACCCCATGTTGGTGATGACCAGATCCAATATGTTTTCCCGTCTTGTGGGAGTGGTGACCAGTTGTTCCATAGCATTTGAGTTTATAAATTCTAGGAAACATTGGGCGAGGGTGTTTGGGCTTGAGTAGTTTTCCCAAGCGATGTTTGGGTAGTTGAAGTCACCCAATATAATAGTGTTTGGAGAGACCTTCATATTCTCCAGTGTTCTCAGGAAAGCCGAGTGAGGTTCCTGTTTTTGGGAGGGTGGTCTGTAGCAGGCTACAATCAGAAAGGCAGTTTTGCCCACTGTTAGTTGCACATGGATGGTCTCCGATGCTTCGTGCAGTGCCACTAACCTGGAGGTGTGGGTATCTTTGATAAATATGGATACTCCTCCTCCTTTTGTGGTTCAGTCCGAGTTTTGGGGCCGGAAAGCATGGTATGAAGTATAACCTGTTAGTGCTGGGGTGCTCTCAGGAGCCTTCACCCAGGTTTCTGTTACTGCACAGATATCGATATTCTCCATACTGAGGAGAGTCCCGAGTGCATGCATCTTGAGGTTTAGACTTCTGGCATTGAGCAGCATTACCCTTAGTTTTTTTTTCTTTGTGTTGTCTATGGGGGTGGGTTTGTCTTTTGAGCCTTGCCTAAAAAAGGCACTATGGGGGAGGCAAGAGCCTTTGCCAATATTTGAAAACCCAGGGGTGACAGATGCAAGCCATCCCTAGCGAAGCAACGTGGCTTGTTGAGCATGTCATCCCAGGCTGACAGACACTGGATCTCCTTTGAATGACACCAATACTTTAGCCAATTGTTAAAATTGATCATTTTGTCTTTATACTGTGGCATCATTCTTGGTGAGGGTAAGATGCTACTCAAGCTAAGGGTCATACTGGCCTGGGCTACATGATCAAAGAGCTCCTGTACGTCTTTTTTCATGTAGTCCAGGGAGGTACATCTCAGGTCATTCACACCAGCATGGACAATGATGGAGTCATATTTGTACTTGCTTTGGAGTGACCTGATTGCTTGTGTTATGTGGTGGATCCTGGCACCCGACAGGCAGTTAACAGTGACCTTCTCCTTGTTCAGCCTGGTGAGTGGGACATCAGTGTGTCTGACAATAGAGTCACCTATTACAAGTGTATTAGGTGTGTTGCTTCGCCTTAAGGGCTGTGACTGTGTGGCACACTGACTTTGTGAACTATGTGCTACGTGGATATTGTTTTGTGGTAGGTGTTGCATGGATGTCTGCTTTGGAGGTCTCTGCTGCTTAGGCAGATTTATATTTTGAGCCTCAGAGTATGCTTTTGTGTGTTTATGTGATTGGTTTGCTGATGCGATAGGTCTATGTGAGACTGGATTTATGGTGTGTGTGGTTACCTCCTCCTCCTGACAGGCTATGCCAGTACTGGGTTGAGAGAGTTTAGCCTCCAGTTTGGCTATATAGTTGCATCTCTCACATATATTTGAGCTTGTTGGGAGGAGGAGAGGGTGGTCTGTATACATAAGGCAGTTGTAACATTGCCTCAAGATTCCCAGATTCACCAGCTGGACTGGAGAGTAAACTCGAAACTGACCTTTGGACATGCCTGAATAATATAGGGAACTACTTATTGACTGATCAGAAAGAACCAATAGGGAGCAAGTGCTTAGAAGGAGTATAAGAGGATGTAGTGCTTTAGTTTGTGTTTACCTATGAGATTACTTATACGAGCAAGTGCAGGGCTTTAGAATGAAAATAGAGTGCTTAATTAGAGATTTAGAGCAGTTCTAAGGGAAAAAGTGAAGAGCAGACTTTGTGGAGCCGGGAATAGTTTAAACCTGTTTAGGCGCACTGCCTGACGCTGCTCTGTGCGCAAGACCGCACAAAAAGAGAGTTGCAGAGTTTTAAGAGAGAGAGAGATTAAGGAGTTTGAAATTTACCCAAAATGGCCAATAAAGCTACAGCTTCAAGTTCTAGGCAGAAACCACTCCTACAGTGACAGGCAGGCTGCTCAGTGTTAAATGCACGATGAACCTATATTGGATGGGAGAAAGGAAATTCACCCCAGGGATCACGTCAGTCGCCCTGCTAGACAGGGGTCCAGGAAAGTAAATAATGTGGGAAGAAATAGCCAGGGAATTGTTATGGCTAGGCTTGTATAGGCCCTAGGGCTGATAGCCTAGTACCAACCTATGAACCTATGAACCTATGCTGCCACTGGTGAACACAGAGACTTCCCTTTAGTCCAAGCAAGCACTGGCCTCCAAGAAACTTACAAACAGTTCAGAACAGCAAATCTGTAACTGAACTTTTTTAAATTTCAGAAAGTGGGAAAAAAGCAAGATTTTTTTTATTTTAGTTTAAAGTTAAGCAGAGATACACAAGTAGCACAATATTCACAACAGTGCAATAAATGACCCCACACTTGAGTGCTAGGCCAAAGTCAGGTAAAATGCAATTTTAAGAGAAAAAAAACGATTTTAAATTAAGTGTAACACAGGAAATGCAGTAAACAGGCTCTAGATGTGTTCTAAATACGGTTTCTAGTATAGATATAAACTTTAGCAAGCCAGGAAATGTCGAAAAGTAGGTGGCAAAGCAGTAATTCTAAACAAAAAATCAGAAGAAAATACTTAAAATCTCAAAAGTGGCTCCTTTCTTCTCTCAGCGTTTTATCCCCTTGGTAGGTGCTTCAGCAACAACTAACAAGCCTGGAAAGATGCCAAAACCACAAGGCAGCAGGGTTTTAAGAGAGAGAGATCAAGGAGTTTAGAATTGACCCAAAATGGCCAATAAAACTACAGCCTCTAGGCAGTAACCACTCCTAGAGGGACAGGCAGGCTACTCAGTGTTAACCACTGCCACTGGTGAACACAGAGACTTCCCTTTAGCCCAAGCAAGCACTGACCTCCAAGAAACTTACAAACAGTTCAGAACAGCAAATCTGTAACTGAACTTTCTTAAATTTCAGAAAGTGGGAAAAGAGCAAGATCTTTTTTGTTTTAGTTTAAAGGTAGCAGAGATACACAAGTAGCAAAATATTCACAACAGTGCAATAAATGACCCCACACTTGAGTGCTAGGCAAAGTCAGGTAAAATGCAATTTTAAGAGAAAAAATGATTTTAAATTAAGTGCAACACAGGAAATGCAGTAAACAGGCTCTAGATGTGTTCTAAATACTGTTTCTAGTACAGATATAAACTTTAGCAAGCCGGGAAATGCCAAAAATAGGTGGCAAAGCAGTAATTCTAAACAACAAATCAGAACAAAATACTTAAAATCTCAAAAGTGGCTCCTTTCTTCTCTCTGCGTTTTCTCCCCTTGGTAGGTGCTTCAGCAACAACTAACAAGCCTGAAAAGATGCCAAAACCACGAGGCAGCAGGGTTTTAAGAGAGAGAGATCAAGGAGTTTGGAATTGACCCAAAATGGCCAATAAAACTACAGCTTCTAGGCAGTAACCACTCCTACAGGGACAGGCAGGCTGCTCAGTGTTAACTGCTGCCACTGGTGAACACAGAGACTTCCCTTTAGCCCAAGCAAGCACTGGCCTCCAAGAAACTTACAAACAGTTCAGAACAGCAAATCTGTCACCGAACTTTCTTAAATTTCAGAAAGTGGGAAAAAAGCAAGATTTTTTTTTGTTTTAGTTTAAAGGTAGCAGAGATACACAAGTAGCAAAATATTCACAACAGTGCAATAAATGACCCCACACTTGAGTGCTAGGCCAAAGTCAGGTAAAATGCAATTTTAAGAGAAAAAAACTATTTTAAATTAAGTGCAACACAGGAAATGCAGTAAACAGGCTCTAGATGTGTTCTAAATACTGTTTCTAGTACAGATATAAACTTTAGCAAGCCAGAAAACACCGAAAAGTAGGCGGCAAAGCAGTAATTCTAAACAAAAAATCAGAAGAAAATAATTAGTCTTCTGAAGTACTCCTTACTGAGCTTTATTCTCATTTTTTCAAGTTTTATTGCCAATCCTTCATCTATTCCAAAATAGAGACTCCCTCCAGCACAAGCCTCTTTATATCATATTCCTGTCCCAGGTTGATATTTTTTTAGTGCTACACCTTTCCTTTTGTGCTTTTGCACATTTGTCAGTATCAAATGTAATTTTTACAGCATCAGAGAAAGTTCTAATCATTTGCAGTTATGCTTTCAACCCTTCATTTAATGAACGGTACAGTTTTAAGTCATTCACAAAAAATAGATGAGACATCTTAAAATATGGTTAGTTTCTGAGAACCAAATTGTAACTATAACCTAATCCGTTAAGTAAACAATGTAATGGGTTAAGAGCAGCATGGGAAATGCCCCTCCAAACCCAAAGAACTCAGCAGCCTTTACAGAGTTGTTCACAGAAACCCTGTACAACCATGTGAATGGATGCAGTACCTAACAGAAGTAATCCCAAAATTAACTTCAAAAACAAACCACCCTGGTGATATCCCAAATTAAATGGCTATGCTAACAAAAGAAAAACAATTATGGCTAAAATTGGGAAGTGTAACTCTCATAAAAATAAGAAGTCTCTCAGCTGTACCTCTCAACCTCTTAGCACAAGAAATCTGGACAATGACAAAAATAATGGGGGTGGGGGACAAAGGCACAAAAATAGGGACAGATTTTAAATATTTTCTCACAGCTGTAACCGTAGTTTCAAAATCAGAAAAATAGGAACCACGACATGCACAGGAAAGTTGCTTTAGTGGTTTCATTCATTTAATGTTGAACTTCATCAGAAAATATTTACAAAACACATTGGACAAGTTTAAATGCAAGTGGAAATGACATCATGCTTGTTTCAACCAATGAAATACCTCAATCAACAATCAAAACTGGAGTGAACATCTACTGTATCAAAATCAAAATTTAAAGATACAACAAAGAGCAATTGCAAATAATCTAAAAATTCATATAATTTTATATTTTAAAACACTCTTTATGCTGATAGTGTCATTAATGCCAGCAAAAAATCCACTCTAAGAAAAACTTGTCACTTCAACTTGTTTTTCTAAATAATTATTGAAAGAATCAACAAATAATTATTGATCAACTTTTTCATGCACCAAAAGTTCAAATTTCCTGAAGTGTAAGCATTTCTATGTTCAGCTTAAGTTTATTGTCATCACATTTCTTAATAGCTAACTTATAGTTTTACCTATGTAAAAACTTTGGCAGTTAGTGTGCAGGTGGCCAGATAAACTATACCTACACTATTGCAATTGTAACAATCTTTTACTACAAAGTAAAAACCACAATGTTCAAAGAAGTAACTACTGCGCATATTAATATATCTACAATATTTGCACTTGTTACAAGGACCCGTTCCCCAAAAATTTTTAACTTCATGATTTGAAACATTAGATGTTCGTTCCAATAAATACTTCAAATTCAGGGTTCTCTTATATGCAAATTTCGGCTAAGTTCCTAAAATCTTAGTTAAATCAGAATTGCCTAAAATAATTTTCCAATTTTGTTCCAAAGTATTTCTGATGTGATGATCATTTAAGCTCATAGATACGGGGAGGGAAAACTTTATATCATTTTCTGTCCTATTAACTTTTTTTGGTGTAAACCCAGTATTCAAAATAGCTTAAAATTTTGTGTTCCAGGCTCGTATAACTTCTAATGCAATTTGATTTGATTTACTTAGCAGATATCATCTGCACGAAAACATCTTAATAATATTTTCAACTTCTTTGAGGAACTCTGAATCAGAACTGGTTAATCTTCTCAGTCTTTTAACGTGACCTCTGAAAATATTGTGTTTCATAAACAAAGGATGATAGTGAAAATACAAGTAGTTATTAGCAAAGGTTTCTTTTCTATAAATGCAACTATTAAACCTTCTATTTTCAAGGTCAAGGGTTACTTGAGTGTCCAAGAAATTAATAGTATATCCTGTAGTGCTAAGAACAAATTTCAGCTATGGGACACTTGTATTGACCTCTTCAATAAACAAAAGAAAGCTGTTCCATATTACTTTTCCAAAGGAACACCAAATCATTAATATATAATTTGAACAAATTAACATTCTGAAAAAGACTCATTTTAGCCAAGAATTCTCTCTCCCACCAACACATGACTAAACTGGCAAAAGCAGGAGCGACTGTAGCACCCATTGCAACACCAGATATCTGTTGGTAAATACTGTCCTTAGAAAGAAATTGTTAACTTAAAATGATTTCTAATAAAGAGCAAATAGTATTCACATCAGGATTAATCATATCTGTGTACTTAGCTAGATAAGACCTTACAAATTCAATTCCCTCTTCTTGATGAATTACGGTGTACAAAGTAGTAACATCCAATATACAAAAGATAGTTTCTTTTCCGTTGAACTATAGTTTTTAAGTCTGTCCAAAAAAAAAAACTATGAATCTTTTAAATAATATAAACTGTTTTGTATTATAGGATTTAACACTGAATCGAAATAAGCTGTGATTCTAGCAGTTTTGATGTTTGGTGCAGAAACTATTGGTTTGAATGGCAGATCTTCACTATACTTATGAATTTTAGGTATACCGAAAAATTTGCCAAGTTCAGACTGCTCAACTTGTAAGAAATCAAACAAATCAACATCAGTAGAGCCTTGCTGTAATAAATCAAGTAATATTAAATCAACATTATGAAAGCCACGTCTCATAGCATCTTTAGATACCTTTGTATAATTATTTTTATCAGAAAGTAACTTAATCATAGCACTATCATATTTAACCAGTTCCATAATATCAACTCTGTTCCCTTTATCTACCTTCATAAAGTGCAGATCTTGATAGTTACAAAGTTTATTGATATGGCACCACATCAGATGTCTTTTTTCTTTCTCATATCCATGTTTCATTTTATACCTTTCAAAAAGCTCTGTTTTTGTTTTTTCCACTTCCTTACTTACTCTGTCACTTCTTTTTCCAGACAACCCAATGTTTCTTTGTTTGTATAATGTTTCTTGTTGATCTGTTCTGTTAAAGAACATATGATGTTCATCATGTTTCACTGTTGCAGTCCTTACAAAATGGGTTATCCGGCTCCCGGTAGCCCACAGTCAGCCAGAATACCAAAGTCCTTGGTATATGATGTCAGCTGCCTTCGGATTAAGCCTGACGTCAGGATGTCAGGTACAAAGGAAGGCAGCTGATGCCATTTCCTCAGTCTTTCTTGCCGCGGAGCCCTAAGCAGAAGCATTTTGCATGAGTGCCGGTCAGCCAGGTACCTTCTTTTTGTATTCCAACTGCTTAGTTGAAGACATCCTCAGATAAGTACCCCATTGGGGACCCTCTTTTATTGCTTTAACGAGTGTCAGAGAAAGTTAATAACTGTCTTGCCTGTGGAAAACAGATTCTGCACCATAATTTTCACTTCTATTATATCACTTGTTTAGGCCTTGAGCACAACGTCCCTAATTGTGTTCTCTGTGCTTCTTTCAACCCACATACCATATGCCGTAGAGCTAAGATCTTGTTCAAGCATTTTGGAGTTTGGCCTAAGTTCATCGGTATGGCATCTTCTGGTTTCCAGATTTCAGATATTCCTAAGTTTCCCTCCTCTGCCTCTTCTTCCCAGAGTGCTGTTAAAGGTAAGGGATGAAACACCAAGGGCCATCATCTTAGCTCCAGACTGGCCCAGGCAACATTGGTATCCACTACTCTGCAGTCTCTCCCAGTCTCAGCCTTGGCATCTTCCCCTGATACCAGATCTCTTGGTTCGGGGGGGGGGGGGATTCTGCATCCTCATCTTCAGACTCTGCATTTGGCAGCCTGGCTCATAATTTAAACCTTTCCCAACAGATGGTTGAGGTCCTTCGTGAGGCCAGGAGGCCTAGCACTAGGAAATCTTACGTAGATAAATGGAAAAGATTCTCCATTTGGATGCAGACTAGAGGGGAAGACCCTTCTCAACCTACTCTTCCTCTTATTCGTGACTATCTGGCAGGCTTGCTTAATGGTGGACTTTCCTTTTCTTCTATCAAAATCCATGCTTCAACTATTTCTGCTCATTGTTCCTTTGAGCAACCCATTTTCTCTCATCCCTTGATGAAACAGTTATTCAGGGGCGCTAGCAATTTAAAGCCTCCCAGAAGAGCACCTACTCCTGCTTGGGATCTTAATGTTGTACTTGAGAAGCTTACTCTGCCTCCTTTTGAACCAGCTGCCTCAGCAGATTTGAAGTTTCTCTCCTGGAAAACTGCCTTTCTCTTGGCTATTACTTCAGCTAGAAGAGTTTCTGAGCTGCAGGCCTTAATGGCAGTAGAGCCTTTTATCATCTACCATGTGGATCAGGTTTCCATTTGAACTAATCCCTCCTTTATGCCTAAGGTGGTTTCTAGCCTGACTCTTAACCAGTCTATCTACCTGCCTACCTTCTTTCCTAATCCTCAGAATAAAGGGGAGAGGTTACTGCATTCCCTGGATGTGCATAGACAGATTCTGATGAAGTCTATGTATTGATAGATGAAAGCGCTTAACCTATGTTTTGTGTACAAGTTTTAATAAATTAGAATGTTGTTTTTGAAAATAAAATGGAATTCACGGATGTTCAAGTGCATTCTTATCATTTTGAGCAGTGAACGGAGGTTGGACATTCATTCATTATTTTTAATCTGAAGGCAGCCGACGTCATATACCAAGAACTTTGGTATTCTGGCTGACTGTGGGCTACCGGGAGCCAGATAACCCATTTTGTAAGGACTGCAACAGTGAATACACTCAAACATCTACATTTATGGTAAGTGTACACAGCTATACATTTTTATTTGTAGATTTTGGCAGTCTTTCTTGTGCAGCCATTTTTCTTTCCACTAATTCCTCTTTTAATCTTTTGGACTATCCTCTGTCTGGAAATTCTGGGCTTCTTGTGTAATAGTAACAACGCATAATTTATTCCTTATCCTTAATAGATTTCTCATCGTTTCCGTGACATT